>NC_134320.1:6035931-6131003 GCF_964195595.1 Calonectris borealis
GGCTGCTTGATCCAGGACATCTGTCTCAGTTGTCACTGAATAAGGGTGTCATCCCAGGGATGTCTGTCTCCTTTCCAGTAGCATGAGCAGTTGTCATCCTTACCCTCACTGGACAGACAGGGCTCTTGCCTGACATCTACAGTAAGGAAAACAGCCAGGTGAAAGATTCTTAATTTTGGCACTCTGAGCAGTGAGTGCAAAGCCTTTGCTGAATGCAGACAGTATGCCTTTTCCATCTTGTATCCAGCAACATAAGAAGTATCCAGTAAACACCACAGTTCTTTCCCGACTCTACTAGTTTTACACTGCAGTCAAGACCCCCAAAGCCTGCAGTACTGCGCATTTGCACCTCCTGCAGTGCTTTAGCCCTGCAACAAAGACTGGATCCAGAGTCAGGATTAGCATTTGATGCCTTTAGGATCTTGCGGCTAATAAAGGCCAGGAAAATATTATGAAGAAACCAGGAGCTACTTCAGAAAATTGTGACACAGGTGACAGGGAACTAAAATCCTTCTCAAGCTCCTCAGCAAAAGCTGAGGTTTGGGTTTGTCAAGATCATCTCAGGTCTCATGCAGACGTTCAAGGCTTGGGCCAAGGTCAGACACAATACAAAAGAAAACAAGTAAATATTAATGCCTGGCTTTACTCCTCTTTATAAAAATTCAGGCCAGCTCCAGTCCTAATTTTCTTCTAATTTCTTAGCATTTCTGGCACCCCATATGAACTATGTGCTATTGATGTATGTGCCCAGTGTAGAGATTAATTGAAGAACCACAATTCAGGAGGGGTTAACTTAATTCCCTTCTGCAGGTGCTCTGCAGTATTTCATACAACTTGTGGCCAGGAATATTTTATTAGTTCCATGCAAGAGGACCCATGGGAAGTGCTGTTGCTCAGCCTTGGTTATCTGAAGCTGCTGCACAAATTCCAGATCACATAAGAGGCTGGGGAGGGGGGGGACAGAACAAGAGGGAAACTGGCAGGGGGTTCCTCCCAGTTTAAGGGCAGAAAGCAGAGACAGCTCTGATATATCAGGATGATAGGCAAGTGCACAGTCCTTTATTTTAGACTGAGAGGGATGCTCACAGCAAGGGCTGGGGCAGTGGTGCCATTGCTTTTGACTCCTAAGATAGGAAAAGCAGGGTTTGTGGGGTGAAATTTCCTTCCAGTTGCCTCAGTGCTTTCAAGAATAAGAGCTAAGTCTGATATTTACTGCTGGTTTTGGGAATCAGCAGCATGAAACTCCTTCACCTAATTTGGAAGAAAGGAAAGCAAAGACTCTCAGATTAATCCGGCTGGTATAAAAACCATTAGAGAAACGCATTAGTAGAAGTTGTGCCACTACATAAAGCAAAGATACCGCAAAAGATAGTCTTGCTCTGAGGACAGGAGAGAAGAGCTCTGCAGACACAGAAAGCTGCTGCCTGGCCAGGGGCTGGTCTCAGCCCAACTTCAGGTGCTGGAAGGGGGGTTTCTCCAAGCACCTATCCTCACATTTACACACCTGCTCAAGAACAGAGAGAGTAAAGTGTGTTTTCCAAGCCACCCCTCAGCCTCTGCTGGGCTGCTCCCTAGACTTGATTTAATATGGTGGATGTTTTGTTCAGGGAGCTGATGACTTTGTCCATGCCTGAGGGGATGACTAACCACTTTCTGGAAGTTTGAGTACTCAGACCACTTTGAGACACCTGGCTGGAAGGTGCTATCCAGGAAGCAAAACAAGCAGCTGAAACACAGGTTGCCCCAAGGTCATGAAAAGGGCAATATATTGGTCAAAATAGAAATTCAAACGAAATATTCAGAAATAGAAAAAACATGTCCAGAAAGGCAATTTGGCAGCTGGCAATCGGTTTTAGAGTTTGACATCTCTGAATATGAGGGTCTACATAAATACATTTTTACATTTTTTTTACATCAGCTCTTAAAGTCAGACCTCAGTCCTGCAGCTGATTCAGAAACTTTTACAGGTCTCGCCAAGACTGCCTTTTTTTGTAATTTAATATAAATGCCAATTTCAGCATGCAAATTAACTGTGAGGCCAACTCTTTGAAGAGCTGGCTATCCTCAATTCCCAGTGAAGCCAAGGAGAGTCAAAGCATCCATAAAGGCACGAGATCAGAGTATATTAGAAAATGGACAATTACCATGTTGTGAAATCCTGATACATTCAGTTAGTTAATGCTTCTGAGGAGTAAAAGGGTAGCCAATAATAGGAGCTGATAATTAATTCCAAAGAATTAGAGGAAACTAGGTGCAGTCAAATTCTGTATTTCAGCCTAAATATTGTTAATGTGTTTCTAAATAGGTGGGCAAAAAAATCAGACAGTTTTAAGTATTCTCTGGATAGAATAATTAAGCCTCCCTTGTGACATGTCTCTGTAGGCATTTATTCTCCATTAATAGAGGATCAGAATTATAGTTTAATTATTCATAGTGTTCTAACGAGATACTCTATTTTATTCAAAAAGTCATTGACTGGATTACAGGAAGTCCACCAAGCTCCCATATACCTTAAAAAAGGCAAAGCAAGAGACATGAAGGGCAGGCTCAGGGTAGCGGAGGGAAAGGAAGGCAGGAGAGCACTGCCAGTGGCAGTGGACACCCTGCTCCTGGCAGGGACGGCTCCCCAGGCCAGGCTCTGCAGGTATGCATCCTGCAGAGGTCACCTTCCCTGTCCTCTGGGGATTCCCCCACTTTCTGCCCATGTGCTGGCTCTACACATTGAGGTTTCACATTAGCATCACTACACTGATACAACACTGCATCTCAGCCTGGGATTTCCACAGGGGCCTACGGGACACAGCTCTTCTCTGCAGGCAGAGTTCAGCTCTTCATTTCTTTACATTTCTTTGAAAGTCGCAGACTTAAGTTCACCACTTGTATCATCCCTTCATACACAAATACCGATTCTTGAACTTCACATAAATCAGATTATCCAGTCTCCAGGGACTGCAACCTAAACATAATGCATAAGCACAAACATTTTCTGATTACATGTACAGTCACTCTCCACAAAAAGGTGCTGTAATAGGGAAGGTTATTCTTTACCTGCAGAGGTACCTAAGAGGGGTTGCTGCCTCTGCAGTGACAGAGCATGGCACTGAGCACGGGTGTTGTCACTGCTGTCTGGTGCCCTCTCCTGGCACGAACAGTGACACGACCTGGTAAATCCTGGCTAGATAATGACAATCAAGGTATTTCAACCTAGAGTGTATCTTCAGGACTAGGTGGAAACTGGCTAAACCATACACTAGAAAATAGTGTTTTACATCAGATGAGCATAAGGTACTAATAGAATAACTAGTTTTTCCTCTTTTCTGGGGGAGATTTCCATAAATTAACATTCTGGGGAAAACAAAAGCTTCCTGCTCCCCTGAGGAACAGACAGTTTAATTTTGGTTACAAGCTTTTTAGCCTCATAAAAAGGAAACCGAAATACTTCTGTGAAACACTTCTGATTAGAAACAAGCCTTTCAATTATTTTAGAACTTCTTAACCAAAGAGTCATGCGAATAAAGTCCCCAACACTCTGGAAATTTTCTCTGAACCTATCTTAAAAAGAAGTTTCAACTGGATAATTCTTCCTAGAAGTGAGAGTTAAACCTCTGAACCAGCTAAATATTTTTAGGACAGGTAGCTGCAAGCCATAAGATTTAAAAACAGAAATGCACATGTTACCCTACACAGAATCATTCTCCAGTTGAAAGCCTGTACAGAAGATTATTATATAGAGTATTGCGATTTCACTGTACATTCATGCATGACCAGCTGATCAATACTGGCAAAATCCTGGTCTGGAAGACACAGAAGGAGCTTACAGATACATGATATTAGCGTTTACACCAAAATGCATTGCCTCCTGTCTATAAAGGAAAGCCAATTTAAAACAAATACACCTATCTCCTATTCTTTATTTTTAAGCTATCAGAATTTTAGAATTGGCCTACTTATTAGTCCCTTCCGTATGAATTATATGGACATTAATTACACATTAGCACCCCAATTGAATATCCTCTCTCTTATATTCACAACTACACAAGCAATTGGAAGCAAGACTTCACTCCAAGTCAGAATTTTAAGAGATCTCTTGCATAGTTGTTAAAAAAAGAACTATTAATCTAGATGACTAGCATAAAATTTTCTTCAAATGTGTTCATGAACAAGAAGTCATGAGGTGAAACATTCAAAATTAGCAAAATTTTATTTCAAGGAATCCATGATTAACTGGCCAAGCTGGCTGTCACGATCAAGAGCTTTGCTGAGTTGAGGCACTGATATGATTAACAGCCACATAGGCCACCACAGGCTAGGTTACTCAGGTCTATTTGAAAGTTACAAAGCAAGTTTTGAAAGAGAAATTCTTGTGCCACACCTAAATCAGCTTCCAGTCATCGAGCTTATAAAGAAAAATACTCTTATGCATGCTTTATGCCCAGCATTTATCTATACCTCTTCCTCTGAAGCACTGTCTGAGCACACAGGCCCGGATCCTCCATGCCCCAGCTCGCATTTCCCTCAGGGTTAGCTGCAACTCCATGCCTCGCCATCATCTCCAGGGGCATAGCCTGGGCCCAGGATCCCTCCGGTCAAGCGCTGTACAAACAGAAGATGGTAGACGGTGAAAACAGGAGCTTAAAACATTTTACAGCCTGGCCACCTCATCATATCCTCACTAAATGGCTTTAGCAGCATTTCTCTTTCCAAACCCACCTTCTTCTCAGGCCCAGCCATTACAACCTTGTCCCCCAAAAAGACCACCTCGCCCTGCCAGTACACTTCAGGGAAAATAACCCCTGCTCCTAAGGAGTCTGCACCAGGGACAAGAGAAGGAACGATGCAATGGGGACAAGCACACAGGACAAGCTGTTGGGGGGGGGCTCTCCATTTGTAGCTTGCTTTTTTTATAATCCAGGCTCAGTCCTAGGTGCTTTTCACACTAACTAGTGCCTTGTTGGGTCATTTTTTTTTCCTGAGACAGATGCACCTTATCCATTCTCCAGCTGAACAGGCTGTAGTGAAATGGGGATCAATACAGCTAGTCCCCAGCCCTTCCTTCCCCAGTCACACCTGCCACGCCGCCTTCCCCTGGGCCAGAGTAGCTGGCTTTCCTCATATCCCACAGCTCCTCCGAAAGAAATGCCAGTTTGGGGATACAGCAGGCTACAAAGCAGCAGTGTGACCGGGCTTCTCCTGTTTTGCACAGCTGAACTCCCCCGCGGTGTGTGGAGCAGAGGCCTCACCCGCATGCTTGGGCCCGCAGATCCCCAAGCACAAAACTGAAACAGACAGTTTAAGGAAGCATCTTCTTCTAAATCCCATCCAGTCAGAACATATGTAATAATACCAAAAAAGCCTCAGTACATTCAAATACAGAGCTCAGGCTGTGAACCCCTCTCCAAACCCCAGACCCGAAAGGGTCAGAGGGCCTGCCCCGCTGACAGGAACATGGTGGCCCCTGCACTCCCGCCAGGCCCGGGGGCAGCACAGCAGGCCATCTCCTCGAGGAGGAATTGCTTTTACAAGCCAGACCTTGAGAAAGCTTAAACATTTGAAACATCATCAAGTGACACATGGCCGAAGTCTGCCAGCCTTTCATCTGGCCCTCCCTCCCTTCAGCTCACCATACCACTCACCAAGGGAAATTAAGGGAAAAATAAGAATACAAATGACAGCCACACCTCATAATGAGTGGCAAACGGATAGGCAAGGAACATCCCTGCTGAGGGGATGCAAGTGTCAGCCACCACCGACTCCAGCAAACCAGGCAGCGGTGCTGTGGCACTGCCCCGGCAGGAGGGTCTGCGATTTCAGAGACCCTGATGGAGGACAACAGTTGCTCTTTCTCATCTTAGAAATCAGCCATCACTGCATGCTTTAGGACCACCCTCCTTGATGAGTACAGCCGGAGATATTTATTAAAGAATATTTAATAAACATGGGGAAGTTGCAGGAGGCTGCAGCTTGGTGAAGGGTTAAAATATTGGAATGAGAGTTACTGCCAAAATCTAGGAATGCAAAATGCCAGACCTCCCATGTTTTTACTGCAGACTTCTGCAATAAGAGTCACTCCATTAGTCTCCACCAAAAAGCATTTCTGTCTGTGTACTTAGGTCCCTCAACTTAACAACATCTGAGGGAGCCTTCTCACACCCTGGAAATCAAGCCAGGCTGGAATGCAAGTAGGTGGTACATGAGGTTTGTATTAACTCTCATATGTCTAAACAAAAAGGTGTCAAGCATTGAAAGTCATCAACTGAAAAAATTCTTACAAATACAATTTAATTGCAAACACATCCCTTGTCTTTCATTAGAGATACTTAAAGCAATAGTGCATTTGCACAGACCCAGACGTAGTCCTTTTGAGAGGACCCAGAGTTACTGACCCTCCCAAAGAGCAACCCTGACTTTGTTCACATGGTGCTGCAAACAGTTACACAGATGCCTGACTTTACAATCAAGTTGTCCATTGGGTCAACAAGACTTAGTTCTGTGAGGAACAGTAAACATGCCTGTACTTGCTACCCTTAGACCTCCAAAATACATACAAGTCATTTTAGGGAACAGTTCACAACGGACATAATTTCTCCTCAAAAGTGTTTGTCTCCAAAAAGGTCTGTACCTAGGTAAAGTTTCAGCACCCTCATCGTCCCTTCTTCATCCACAAGTTTTCCTTCATTCTTCTATTTTCCCTCTGAAGACAAATGATGTTAAAAAGACTACTTTGTCCACCTCTTAGAAGAAGTAAATGTCCACAAACAAAAGCTTAATTTAATTAATTTAAGCACAGACTTTTAATTTGGAACTGTCAATCAGTTAACTCTGGGGAACAGTCTGTTTTGATCATCTGCCTAAAATACAGTGCATGCTCAGGACTGCAAGCTTACATCTACACCTATGCTAAGAGACCACTTCAGTCTTTCCTTCTGACCTCCCTGGCTCCAGCTCTCTTAGCCAGCATTCTCCAGCAGGAACCAAAGCCAGCTGCCCTGAAAGTACTGAAGGTAACCACCTCTTCAGGATAGTCATACTGAACAGTGCTCTTGAAGGTCACTTGAACAGTCTCACCGGTTTCTCAGTATAACTGGCTTGCAAAGCAGAGGCAGAAGTTACCACAAGTAGCAGAAATACTCATCTAGCTTTTTTTTTTTAAACAAGAATTTAACAGAAAAGTCTGAAAAAATATTACATCCAGAAACCTTCCTTAAAACACTCCCAAATAACAGACAAATCCCTCCTTTCCTTCTGCTCACCCCAGTAATACCAACATGTGGGAGATACCTGCCCACACCCCATTACACCCAGGATCAAAGCCATGATCAACAGGAATAATTAAAGCTTTTGGCCCTTTAGGATTCAAGGGCTTTCTCTTTCAGGAAAACCCCTCTTCAGTACTCACACAGCACAGATGAAGGCCCCAGGAATGGAAGCAAACCCTTTTTCTCTACTTTTGCTTTTAAGGGCTTGTGTTCCCAGCAGCCCTGGGGAGGCAATCAGTGTTAATAAGTGGGGAAATGGAGACACCTGAGGTAGCTGCACCTGAAGCAACACCTGCCCCTTAGCCAGTGTCCTACTGAGGACTTAATAAATGAAAAAACAAAGATATTAACAGTCTCAAAACAAGGACCAGGGAACGGGGTCCATTGCTTTGAGCTAACCCACGGCTCAGCACAATCCAGGGGCCTGACAGCCATGGTCACCACACCCCTCAGTTCTCAGCCTGCTACGGGGGAAGCAGGCAAGACTGGATCACCAAAATATCAACCTCAATGTTGTCAGCAATCAACCTCAATGTTGTCAGCTGTACCATGCTGTGGAGGGGCGAGGGGGGCTTCATTGTCCTGGCACCCCGCTGGCACTGGAGCTGGCTGGGAGCAGTCCCGGGGCACAGACCACTGCAGCTCACACAGCTCCGTGCTTCCCACCCTCTCCGAGGGTACCCAACCGTGTGCCCTCCAAGTCTCACCTCCAGTGCCAGAGGCAGAGGCTGGAGGAATGTGTCACAGGGTTTGCTTTGCTCAGGGCAGCAAAGGGCTGTCCTCAGGGCTTCCCAAACCCCAGCCACGGGTGGCTGGGGGGGCAGGAGGCCAGGGAGCAAAAGGTTTCCCAGCGAGCAGCTCTGGGGGTCATGAGAAGGGGAGAACAGATACATATCCAGTCTCCTCCCAGACTGATTTCTTTTTCCTGCTCAAAATCAGCATCCCTCAATGGGGCTGTTCTCGTGACAGAGGGCTATTTATTTTCATGCTCACCACCTCATGGTTTCCCATCCCCCCTGCCCTTTAGCCTGAGCTGCAATTATCTCTGCCCTATTCTAACAATGCAGCTTGTGAAAACCATGACTGAGATATTTCCAGGTCAGCCAGATTCAAATTCTCATAGGTCAGCTTTATCCTGTGGGAGATTTGTTGTATTATTCGGATACCAGCAGTTGGTCGTGATTAACAGAGCAAAGGACAGAAACGCTGAGCCACTTTCTCACAGAAACATGTATTCCTGAGACACCTGTACATAAAAATGTGTCACTTCCAGATTATGCAAAATTAATCTTGTTGATGTGTCAACAGGGCCAAAATCATAGTTCAGTTCTTTAACTGCACCCTTCCAGCCTCTGAATTTGATTGGGGAGAATTATTACAACCAAGGCCTGGACCCTGTTGTGTCAATTACAGCCAGAAAGACTGTAAGACACAGCTCCTGCTTAAAAGGCTATTGCTGTCCACGCTGACAAACAGAGCACTTCTTATCCCCACTTCCCAGACAGGGAACTGGGTCACAGAGAGCCTTTTGCCTGAAAGTGGAAGGGGAAAATAGTTTACCCCAGCTTGAGTTCAGTGAGAGCAAATGTTGGGCGTGGTGAGCCCAGTAAGGCTGTTCTGGACACGCAGCAGATTCTGGAAAGGCAAAGCCGTGACCCTGCTCGGTGCAGAGCATACCGGGCAGGCGCCAGGGCTACAAATGTCTCCGCAGGTACACGAGGGGAAATCTGCAGAAGGTGGAAATGCCGCTCCTTCCTGGGGCGATGGCTGCGGGCAGCAGCTCGCAAGGGCTTTGCTGTGCACGACTCCTTCTTTGCCATCAGCGGAGCAGCAAGTTTAACCCCTGTTTTTCCCCATGTTTGCCTCCCTGAAGGGGAATGGAAACCGCAAGCGTCTGCTCTGGCACCCTGCTGTGTGCCTGTCTTGGCCACCATGTACTGCTTTGGAAAACGGGCATTTTCTGAGGCTCAGGGGAAAAGCTGGTTGCCTGACATGCATCTAGGAGAAAGGGGACTATACGCATCTGGCGAATATAATCCTTCTCCGATCTCATTCCTGCTGATCTAAACCAGTGTGAATTTGCACTGAAAATGATGAAGCAATGCTAGCATGGAGCCAACGTATGTGAGAGGAAACTCAAGTCTCATGCCTCCAGCTCGTATTTAAAACATGTTGCCTACATGGATTGCTGTGTATGACATAATTAAGATAACACATCGTATAGTGCTGGAGCAACATGAAACAGCGCCTGCCCTATCTGACCTTTCCTGCGTTACTGGAAGCTCATTCGTACCCAAAGCAAATACAGACTGAAACAACAAAAGCATGTGCACTGCTATTCTCCCGTATGGGCTCAATTTACTCCTGAATATTGTCATCTACAAAATATTCCTGAGCAGGAGAACAGCTTAGGTGATAGACAGTACCTGACCATTTTCTCAATGCGGTTAGATAGTTACAGGCTCTGGTCACAGCTGTTGAGCATTATGCTGCTGTAGAGCTCCCACTTTTCTCCCCAGCTCATCCCATATGAGTTCAGTAGATCTGGAAGCTGGAGAGGCCAATAGCTATATATTTACAGGCTATCTGTCGTCTTCTTCAATGAACAGCCTTAAGCCATCTGGAAGAGTCTCTAAATTACTGCTTCGTATCACGCCAAAATCGTCAGCAGATCAGAAGAAATGCTCAGAAATGCGTTTCCCCAAATGGTCTCAATTCTGCAAAAACTTATTCATTGTGAATACGTTTATGAATTTGTTTTTGAAGTGTGTAAAAATCTTTCTTCTTTCTTCCGTTCTTTCTTTCTTTTGTTCGTTCTCTCTTTCTTTCGTTTTCTCTTCCTTTCCTTCCTTCCCTCCTTCCTTCCTTCCTTCTTTCCTTCTTCCTTTCTTTCTTTCTTTCACAAGATTAGATTATAACTGATGATGGGAAATGCTTTCCTACAGATATCACCTTCAGGTCTAGTGTCCCATATAGGCAGGGCACAGCTAGGACTGTCAGTGGAAAATAAGGAAATGCAGCACATTTTAGCAACTTTCAAAATGTGTCTCAAGATTGGGATCTACAATTGTGGCAAATGCTACTTGCTATGATGACAGGCCAGCTTAAAAAAGTGCTTTTCCCAAGAAGGGGAGCGTACAGAGCATGTCACTGCTGCAGCCCAGACAAGTGTCCTTTCCAGCAGGGTCCTACCACATGGACACATGCTCCAAATTGGGTGAGGTCTGGGGCAAATTGCTAGTTGCTGATGAAACCTATAACTTTCTGTTGCTCTCAATTTTTTTGTTTAAGCAGAATCAAAGCTGCAAAAGATTTTATTTGTATTCAGAGATATATATTTTTTACATCCCCAAGCAGTTGAATAAGAACACAAAGCGTAAGGATATAAAGAAAGAGGAGCAGAATGCAACAATTTAGGTGAAACCAGGGAAATCAGTCTAAGTTCTGCATAAATACATTGGCAGGAATGAGCCCCATCCTAGATCCAGGAGATGACTAAAGATAGAAATGCCTATTCTACCTTTTAATATTACAGTTATTGCTATTTAAATCAAAGCAGCATTTTGGTCTACAATTTCCCATGGTTACAGAGAAGTACTTTTTTATCCTGATCTGTGCTTTGGAGAAGAAAGAGGCTTGTCTCTCTTCTACTTAGTAACAGGAAAATGATGTATATTAAAAAAATATTTTTGAAGCCAAGTTGTCGAAGTTTCAAATTTCTCACTATGTAACCAAATCTCGCAAGATCCCAAATCTTGGAAATAAGGGTCAGAGACTTTTGAGGTTTTCCCACCCTTAATATTTACATTCACAAATGTTTCGCAGTGTAAGATTCTGAGAAGTGGTCAGAGTGATATTCCCATGTTTGTTTATCTACATTGACACTGTGGCCAGCTAGCTCATGAAATAATAACGAGGCTGTTTCAGGGTAATACACAAGGAACTGCACTTTTCATATAGTTCCAAGTCAGATGAGGCTATTTGTCATTTTTGTAGCTGAGCTGAAGTTGCTGCAACTTTAAACCTCTATTACCTTTCCCACTCTGAATTGCATTGTGGAGTTAATTTAAATTACTTCAGGAAAAAACAATGGCACTGGTGGTGCTTCTGTTGATAAAAGTGTACCTTGGAGCATAAGCCAGGTTGCACACATATGGAATTAAGCACTGGACCCATACAGAAGATGAAATCCTGGCCTCAGCAAAGTTAATGGCAAATCTCCTTTTGACTGCAGTATGATCAGGCTTTCTGTCTGTCCTTCCGGAGAATGAGATAGGAGGTAGTAATAAAAACAATAAGGTGCTAAGTCTTGAGTGCACAGTCCCCAAATGTAATTGGTTACACAGTGGCAGCAAACTTGAGACCTTCACATAGCCACTTGTTTTGCATCATAAGTTTACCCTTTTTCTGCAGGTCTTACGCAGAGTTAAGGTCTGAAAAGGGGTTTCGATGGGAATAGCATAGCAATATGTTGAATCTTGAGAATAAATCACTTCAATTATTTCTGAAAGTACTCTGCCCATTACCAATTTCACCCACACATGTGATAAGAACATTCTTTTTTTCAGTCTATAGCCAGCACCCATGAAATCACAGACCTTAGAAAATGCCCTGTGATTTATGTCAGACAATGCAGGCAGCAAGCTACAAATGTTCCCTGCCCTGCACCTGCGGGTTAGTCTGGTGGCACGGCAAAAGGACTGCATAATTCCCGAGGGGACGAAGAGAGCGAGGACGACAGCACAGACCGGGGTTTCTGCCCTGCACCCCTTGTTCGCCTCAAGTTCCTGTTTGTACTTCTTGAACTTCCAGCATGCAACTTTTTAGGGTGAAAAGTTACAGGTCCTAAAGCTGTCCAGAAGCTCTGACTGTTCCTCTCTGTCTTTGACACCAGATGCCCATTCTGACTGGTTTTCCACATTTCCTGAATTTGGTCACATCGGCATCGGGAGGACACAAGCAGTCACGGGGTGTTGAATCTTCTCCAATGGCTGAATGAAATAATGAAAGGCATATGTATTCCTGTTGTGAAGGTTTTCCCAGCCTTCCCTAAGTAACCGATGTCAGCATCAATACACCACTTTTTGCTGCTATGGCTCAGCAGCGTTTATGGTAGGTTTCCTTTTTAACTGTGCTTTCATTTTTCCAATTTCCTGCTCTTAGAATCTTGTCCAGTAAATTCCTTGTTTGGGTTTTATGGACTTTTTGATCATATTTCTTAGAAGATAATTCTTTTGGGATGTCACAGGCGCGGAGGAGCTCCAAAGAATTATCATTGTTGACAAGATGTTTGACCATGGACAAGTGTTCCTCATTAAGAACAGGTTCTATTTTCTGCTTATAAAAACAAACTTCCTGCACACTCCAGTTACAAGGAAACGGCCTTATTTTTATAAGGACACATTTATGTTTGAAGCCAGCAAGGGGCTTAGTCCTTCCCTGGCCTTTTATCACGTTCATGCTTGCTTTCCCTTGCCCTTGCCGAACTTTAGAGAAACTCCTCTCAGTACATCATCAACCCCTGACCTAAAGCAACACAAAAATACCTTAAAAATAATCTTGTGTAGTTGCTGCAGACTAGCACAGACTGCTGAGTCTACCATACCTTCACAGAATGAGGACCAGAGTCATCCCACACATCCTTTGTTCCTGCTAGCTCTGTCCTTGCCTTGCGTTATTAATAATAATTCCTGGCTCTTCTGCCGTGCTAATCATCTTGCAGCACTTACACCGATGCAGATCTAATGCCTGAAGCAATAGCATGAATTGCCTGTGGTTACCCAGGAATGCCGTCACAGAGCTCTAAATACAGCCTGGCTCTCGTTTGAATTTTTTTTTTCCTTAGTGCCATCTTTACCAGCCTCCCTAGCTGAAACTTGGCGCAGCAGACTGCAAGCAGCTGGCACGCAGGAGCAATCCAACTGAAGTGAATGGAGTTGTGGAAGGCTTAAAACCAATCGTCTGGATAAGTTACCTGATGTCACACAGGGTGAAGACAGTGGAAATCTAAAGACTTCACTTGTTTCTGGCTTAAATCCTGGCAGAAGCCATGATTCAGTAGACATTAAAGCACATACTTAATTAAAACATCCAACTTATCCCACCCCTGGTCAATAAGGCATGTGAATGTGTGTTTAACTTACTTACTTTGCAGTGTTGTCAGAAATAGCTGTTGGTTGCCCCGTTACCTAAAGCTAAGTACTCCGCACACTTTCTGCCTGGCTTTGGACCACTGTGGTGGTGTTTCCAGACGAAATGAAGATTTACGGCCACACTGCAATGGGAAGACTCTGAGTCCTGGCCGTGCTGGCTGCATCCCTCCCAGTTCTGGCAGCCGTGCCCCCCTCACCCCCTGGGTTTGTAAGCCTGGGCATTATCCCCTCGCTGCTGCCCTACACACTCCTGTGCTTTCAGAAAGGTCTCACCTCCTCTTAGCAAGGCTGGTGTCGGGGGATATAAAATATTTGGATGTAAAAACCACAAACTACCGTCTTTTTTTCTCCTTATCTTCCATAAATCACCCTCTAAGTTCCCTGTGTTGTGAACACGAGATTTATGTTTATAATGTGTTTTGGGCCTGAAAGGGGTGATTAGTTGACAAAATCTTAGTTTTCTCTTACAGCTTCAGAACGGTTAAGGATGGTCAAGGATTTTACATTACACCAAGTTTATTTCCATTGTAACAACCACCATTATTTATTTTTAATCTTTTGTTAAGGACAAAGAGAAGAAGGCGGGGAACGGGAAGGAGGGGGAGTGCATTTAAATCATTCCTATTTTAAAGTTTAAACGAGGCTTTTATTTTATTTAAAGCCCGCATTCACTTTGCCCTTAGCAAAAAAAATTTCAAATAACAGAATTTCCCACGGAATGGCATTTCCACATTTTGAGCAGCTCTCACAGCAATACGTACCTCAAAGGCGCATTGTGAGCCTGAATTAATTACGGCTCCATCCTCACACACACTGGGCTCTCTGGCCCCAATCCAGCAGAGCACTTAAAGCGTGGGTTTCTCGCCAGGCGTGCGAGCTGGCCTGCCGGTTTCGCGGGTCCCTCTGCCTACGTTTAAAGTTAAGCATGTGTGTAAGCGCTGTGCTGGAGCAGGGTCAAAGGAGGCAGCACCTCGCAGGCTGAGCCCTTTATATCTCTAGAGCATCTTTACGTGTTCAGAAAAAAGGCAGTGCTGTATCAGAGGCATATGTTTACACACGGAGCTGTATGTAAACCTTAAAATGTAACCGTGTGAGCCTCCGCAGATTTGATGTACCCTCACTTGCTTTTTTTTTTTAATAAGCAATATTTAAAATATTAGCTGCATCAGAGTTGATATAAAAATAACATCTGTGTCTCTTCCAGATGGGAAAGAAAAAACATGCAAACAAGCTCACACACACAGAGAGAGTGAAAAATACTTTATGTTGAAGGATTTATAGTCTGTATTTCAGGGTCCTTCTGTTTCATGCAGATGAAAATGGGCATTTTGATAAAAGCCTGATGATAAAAGCATGATGATAAAAGAATTAAGAAGCATGTAAGAACAAGAAAAAGGGAGAGAGGTGGACCTAACTCAAAGCAAAGGGAAAAAGCACTGACGCGAGGGTGGGCTCACATTAACGAGATGATGGCAAAGGCACAGGAGTCATTTGCGGAGCAGTATTGCTGGTTCTAACTGAGCGGAGGGGTGGGGAAGGGAGGTGTGTGGGGTGGGGATAGTCAATCATGTTTGCAGTGTTTTGGTGAGGCCAGGAGTGGATCATGTGTGTCAGGCTCCGTCTTCCCTGGCAGCTTCAGAGGGATTAGGAATCGTGCTGGCTGGGGCACTGGGGAGGTGATGGGACTCTCTATTATCTCCCGTACTTGCGTTTCGGATAATGAGGGGAGGAAGGACACTGGGGACTGGAGAGGAAAACACAGGATCTTTGCCTCTAGGCTAAGTGAAAGGAAAGCTGCGTAGCGAGCAGGGACATTTTATATGAAAGGTGAGGGATATTCTGGCAGCTTGTTCAGTGGGAGTCAGAAACTAACGTAGCAGGTCAGCCAAGCTGAAAAAGAGAGGTTTGTGGTTTAGGGCGATCCTTGCAATACCTGCTGGTGGTCAGCCTTCCTCCAGACTGGAAGTGGTGAAAGGCGTAGAGACACTGACCAGGTTGTACAACCACCAGGAAGCACACAGTTTACAGAGGAGCCCATGCCTTGGGCTAGAAACCAGGAGACAAGCCTAACCGATAGAGATCTTGAAGGTGCCCCCAATTATTAAGAAGTACAGTGAAGAATGGGTTCCCCCTGTCCCTTGTTTTTGCCTAAAAGACCCTCTCTCTGCCGCATCTTGAGCATGGCCAGCCTGCAAAAACAAGTAAGCACCACTTGTTACCAGTCCCCATTTTGGGGTGCTTGATGGGGGGAGCACAGGAGTGTCAGTGCATGCCCGCTCCCCCGTGTCGGGGCCAGGGCTGGGCTCAGGTGGGTTGTGGATGGGGACCACACCGCAGGACAGGCCACCGAGGAGCTGCTGGGAGGGCACAGGACATGTGGAGGCAGGTGACAGCATGGGGCAGGTGAAGCCCTGCTCAGAGGGATGTTGTATCTGGACCATGTGGGTCAGTGCCTTTACACATACTTATGTCTGAAGCAATAAAATTGTCTACGCTGTAAATACTCAAAGAGCTGTGCTTTGCATGGGCTTGTAGAGGAGTCACCTTTATCGTGACATGGGGCTCATCCTTTACTGAAGGAAAAGGAGAGCAGAGCACTTGGGCACCAGCTGCCTGGCACAAAGTGAGAGAAGACGGTGCCCTTGGGAAGGGAGGTTCGGGATGCACTGCCGTGCCATGTGTCGCCCAGCCCAGGGAAATCAAAGGGCTGGCAAGAACTCAGCAAGAGTGGGAAAACTCCTGCCCTTTCCTCCCAATAATATCTGACAGTGCCTGCCTGGCTTCTGGCGGCTGTCCCTAACTGCTGCCCAGCTCTAGCGCTGGGTGAGACAAGCTGCCACGTGCCTGCAGCCGTGGGACCTGGTCCAGCACCACTGATGGCCCTACAAAGGCTGATGCTGAACGTGAAGGGCACAGGCCAGGCAGACAGCACTGCCTCTCAGTATTTTGTACCGTTTGCCTTCTAGTGCAGTTCACAGGCATTTGCCCTGGAAAGTTTACAGCAGGGAACACAGAAAGCTCAGGCCACAAAGAGAAATTGCCTTGATTCAGCCTCCAGGCAACGTATTTAGTCTTTGTTCCTGTCCTGAGAGCCCACAAACACTAGAAGAGCCACAAGTCAAGAGGAGGCTAAAGTTCATCATGTTTTAAAGGGTTTAAAGATAGATATGAGCATGGTTTTAGATTGAACATATCAATAGATGTGTCAGCACCTTCAAGATTTTCCAAGATCACATGGGAAGACACTAGCGACGCCAGGAGCTGAACCTGTGTTTGCTGAGGGATGATTTGGGGCTTTGCCAGCACCCTCACCCTTCCCTCCCCAACTCGCCCATTGCCTCCTTTGGAAAAACATCAGTAGTTTGTTTCTTTTCCCTTTGACAGACAGACAGACATGTTGTCAGGGCCCTGAGGGCACTAATAGACCCTAAAGGCCCTGAGCAGCTCCACCTGGAGGCTCCACCCACACCCCTGCCCATGGGCCCAGGAGCCCATTTAAGCTCAGCCCAGGGCTGTAAGTCCTAGTCTGAGCTCTGTTGGATTGCTGCTCTCTAGCTCAGCCACAGTCATGCCTGTGCATGCTCCGTGGATCCTGTTTGGGACCCTGACCCACAGTGGGCTTGGGTGAGTCACTGCTCAGCACTGCCTTCCTGTAATGGTTGTCGGAGCACAACTAGGGGGAGAGGGGGTCTCGGAAAGTGGTAGTGGGTTTTCTGCCCTCTTGTTGCCATAAAGGTGTACGGTGTCTGCACAGAAGATGTAACGTGCTCCTGGTTTCTTTTTGGGTAGGAAGGAACTGTGGTATCTCCTTCAATCACAAAAGCAGTCTGCTGAAACACTTGGTAAAATACATCTCAGGAAACTGGCTTGGTTAGGCAGGGCAGAGAGCTCATGGCTGAGTTTGACAGCAAGAAGGTGGTGTGCAGGAGGAGGCTGCAGGGAAAAACAGAGGATTATAGACTGGGGAAACCCTGCCTGGGTGTGTAGGGATGGCTTTGGGAAAGCCAAAGCTCATCTGCTCTGCAAACTGGCAAGGGGTTTCAAGGGTGACAAGAAGCTCTTCCACAACTGCATGAACAGCAAAGACTCCACAAGGAAGATGTGGGGCCAGCCCTGAAATGAGGGGGGTGTTTTAGTGATGGTGGATATAGTAAGATGGGGATGCTTGGACCTTCTCTGTCCTGGTCCTTGCTGATGAGGTTTCCTGGGCCTTTATCCTACACACCGGGCATGGGGCAGAGAGGTCCTAGAGACAATGGAAGGAGGATGCAGACAGGGATCACCAACCAGCTGAAATGGTGATGGTGGAGTACCTGCTCCAAACCTGCTGGGACCTGAGCTCCACTGATTACTTTTGGCTTGATTTTTATCCTGTCCCTGGCACTTTAACTTCAGTCTTCCACATATTCCCAGTGACACCTCTGCCTAAGCAAGCACCTCGATACTGAGAAGGTGTGCTGTGGACAATATTCTTGGTGTCTGAGTGATTTCCCTGCTTGCCAGGCTGTGTGCATGCAGTGTGGTGATGCCTGCTCTCCCCCAGCACCCATGGCCCTGCTCGTGCTGCACTGTGGTGCTGGTGCCCAAGAAAGAGGGAGTTGGGGTGCAGCTCCCTCCTGCCTCCCACAGGTGTGTACCTCGATCATGATGCGCTATGGGCTAGGAGCTTGTGCCTGCATATAGTGTCAAGGCTGTGATGCTCTTCCGGTGGCATTTCTGCTCCCTGGGCCAAAAAGGAGGTGTGAATGTGAGTGTGCAGTGGAACATCCCCTGGGAAGAGAATGCTCACCCCTGACTGCAGAACTTGGCTTCTGGAGCCTGAGAGTGGTCAAGAGAGGACAAAGGGGTCATAGTGTTCTTTCCATGGGATGAAACTTGCAACGGAGGGTATCCTTCATGCTGTTTCAGATTATTTTAATATATCTGGTCTGGTTTAGCATTCAGAATGCCCTCTGGAGTTTCTACCGGGAGCAGGGGGGAAGAGCAGGGAGCTAAATGTTCCTTTCAGTTAATACTGGGCTGGATTCTGCCAGCCTTATTCATGCTGACTGGTCCTGCACTTGGTGCTTATCTGTCTGAAGTATCCCACCCAAGGTGTGAGTCCTTCTGTAGTATTTGTCCCATGTTTGATGGAAATAGAAGCTTTTGATTGTTGAAGCAATAGAAATTAATTTGCAGTGACTTAGAGAGGAGAGACTCAAACCTGTAGAAAGGAACTGCCTAAATCCACTTCTTGAATCTGTAGCGCATGCCATCCTTGACAGTATGACTGAGCATCTTAATGGTGATGATGATACTGAGCTGTACTGGACAGGCTAGAAATGGGGAGTGGGTTTTATTGCTTAATTAGATCTTTAAATAGAGCATTGACCCAACATTCCCACACACCCAAAAAATATTTGAGGACTCCCCTTCTACTGAGCAAACAATGGCAATGCTATAAAACAAAGTCTCTTGAGGTAACATCTTTCCCCCTTCTGAGATGGGGTTATCACCATTGTAATTTTGGGCCTGCTTTTTGTTGATCTCCTGATGTAGCTTGAGTTTTGCCCTGATTCTACGCAAATTACGTGTGTGACGAACAAAATGCCAAATCCAAGAAAAGTCTGAATGCCTGGAAGTGTGAGCAAATCCCGTGCTTCCGAGTTGGCCGCGCTGCAGAGCGGGGATCCCCAGGCCGTGGACAGCAGAGGGAGCCGGAGCCCCGCGGCAGCGGCCCCGAGCTGGGCTGGGTCCTGCTGGGAGTCTCCCGTGGAACCGGGAAGGTCCCCGGCAGAAAACAGATCGCCAGCAAATGCAACTCCCCCCGCTTCATGCGGACTGTGTTGCTCCACGTGAATGAAATGAACTTCCATAGCAGGGCTCTGGTAAAGCTGCCTTGCAGATGCATATCGTTTAACGTCAGCCAATACTGACAAAAAGTGGCATTAAACTGAATATTCAGTCATGTAATAGTCTGGGCTGTCAGTCAAGTTCAGATGCAAACTGACTGCAAAGCAATGTGTCAGTCATGAGCTACAGGGCATGATCATCAAATAATGAACTACACAGCAATAAGTACTGCAGGCAAGAACTGCTTTCCCTGTGTTTAACTGTAAGCATCAAGGAATTTGAGTGTCAAGGCCAACAAAGCTGTTTTAAAGATTAATTTATTCCATTTGGTCACCTTTTGTACTAGGTTCAGTCTTGTTCAACCTCACTAGAGTTTAGCACATCAGTCCAAAATAGAACCTTAAACCTCTAATAACTCCTCTCTGCAAAGTAGCTTGTACAACTTGGTAAGGCTACTAACTTAGAAGGTTAAATGCCTGATCAGAATAAATAATGCCTTAAAATAGGCTAGCTGTAAGGATAAGCTCTGCCTCCAATGTATAAGGCAGTAGCTACCTGGGTCACTACAACTTATAAGCTCCTAGAGCTTTGCAGGGTTTGTTCTTCCCCTCCAACTGCAGTATTAGCACTGACCACAGTTACCCAGATAAAACTGGGTCAGAAGATAACTGCTGTTTCATTTTGGGATGGTGACTGATAGTCCTCACCCTTTCAGTCTTTAAAACAGCAAACATTTGTAAGATGGAGAAACAAAATTATTCCGTCCTGACAGGTACATGACCATCCCCGGCTGCTTTGCTAACCTTGAGGTAACATAGGACACAGGAGACAAGAGTGTTCTCAAATCCTGCCTGCTCCTCAGCTGGGGATGCTGAGCCATGTCCCATCCTTTCCATGGGACTGGCATAGGTGGGCTGTGGTGAGTCATGGGTGCGCAAAGAGAGATGATGGCCACAGCTCTGTGGTCACATTCCTGACTGCAGATGTGACTCTTCCTCTGTGCCCTTCAGGTTTACTCCTCAATGCCCAGCAGAGTACAAGTTTCCAGCTACAATGGCACTTGCAGGTGAGTTACAGCCCAGGTACTTGCCATGGCAGAGTGGGTACAAAGCTACAGCAAGGGCAGCATGGTGTTCGTGGTACCCACAGTGCTGGCTGGCCCATGAGAGACGAGGCTACATGCTGAGCCAAACTGGGACTCTTGCAGTTTTGGGGGTTTTTCCCCCCACTGACCAGGCAGGGTGACTGTTCAAAGCTGTGGTAACATCCTGACCCTACTGCAGCCTTCAGTGAAGACTTCTTTCCCTCTCCTGTAGGACCAAGAAGAACAGAGAACACAAATATCTGAGCCTTGTCCCGGAGCAGCATGAGGGGCGCTGTCCTTCCTGTGGTACAACTGCTTCCTACGCTGGCAGGCAGTTCCTCCCCGGTGCATTAATGCACTTGTTAAACCTTTACAAATTGACCTTGTTTCACCAAATGCTGGAAGGCTGAGGGGAGGTAAGATGTGGGTGCTGCTTGTAGTACTGAGCAGCATCTCCAGCAGTGAGCACACAGGGTGACTGCACTCTTCAGTCATGCCTTCCAGATCAATATATTGAACTTGATAGAAGCTGCCTCCTTGGTAGAAGTCTCTTTCAAATGTAGATAACCCCATTTGCAGCTGAAACAATCTCTTGACAGCTGGATGGTCTCTCTGGGCTAATGCCCTGCTCCTGGGTAGCCAGGTCACTGCCGGCGTGGCAGGGCACTGTGCAGCACTTGCTCCCTTCACACATGGCTTTTGCTCTGGCAACTGCTACAGTGACACAGCCCCTAATGTGGTCTCATTGATTGCTGGTACCAAATATACTAGCAACTTGCTCAGATTTCCTTGATGGATTTTTTGTAATCAAGCCCATCTCTTCATCAATCTGGTTTAATCAATTTAATTGTCCATAGGGCAGAGCTGCTTGTGAGCAGGTATAACTCTGGTGATATTGAAGTAGCCTTGGAACATGAATCAAAGGGAAGAAGAGACCCTGGGTATAAAGAAGCTTCTGTTCATCCTACTAAAATCTTAACATTGTTTGGTAACAAAATATTTAATGCACTTTTATTTAAAGAAACATCTCTGAAATGAAAACAATAAACAGCTGCTGATGGGTTAATAGCTTAAGTGTAGCTGGGGCATTCAATCAATCTGAAAAGCAATTTATTGGGAGTATATTTCAAAATGGTGGAGGTTATTGCTATGATACATCTAACCATAATGGCAATGGGAAAAATATATCCTCTCTCGAGAGCTGTGAAAGGGCTCAGTGACCAGTTTGGTAGATTCCCTGCTGAGTTCACAGTCATCTATGGCTGTGCTGAAAAGCTGAGTATGGCTAAAGCAAAGAACTGACCAATTTATCAAAAAAGGTCCCTTGGAAACAAACTTAGGCCTAATGTGGATGCAGGAAGGGAGAGGACAAGTCCCGGATGTTCCGCTACCAGAATCTGGGTGCTGTTGCCTCTCATTCTCCCTGCAGCAGAACTGCTTGGAAGCAAACACTCCTCACTGCAATGCACCTCCTGTGGTTCTAACAGGCATTGCCAGCCTTGTCTCCTGAGGAAACAAGATGTAGGCAACCAAATGGACTTCTTGGATCTAATACTGCATTTTGCCTATAGCAAAAATAGTTTGAAACCATTAGCAAATTCTAACCTGCTTTGGTGGCAAGCTAGATGTGAAGTTCCTGTAACTAATGTGAAAATTTGCAGATGGACAGTGGAGAAAATTTACTGGTGTCAGTGGTGATAGGAGGGGAGAAGTCAGCCTGTAGCTGTTCTTTGCTTGCCCAGGAGCAGCTGCTTGACTGGTGAGCAGGTGGGCCAGCCTCCAGGGCTGTGCAAGCAGCCTTGCATGGACCCTTAAGAAAGCCAAACCTGGTGCTTGGAGCTGGCAGCGCTGCCCTGGGTGGGAAAGGGACAGTGGGGGAGAGCTAGAGCACCTCGCAGCAGCTGAGGATACCAGCGTGTTCCTGGGGAGAGGCACTGGGATCCCTGGCAGGAGCATCTCATCAGGAGCCAAGCTGCACTAGTCCTGCTGCCAGGGGAACTGCTCCCTGGCTTTGGTTTCACTACCTGCTGCTGCATACAGCACTGCCTGCTATCTGTGAACACCTGGAAACTCATTTGCATCTACAAATATAACCTTTCTTCAGATAGCGGCTAAAATGGTAAATAGATGTGGACAGGTACACTTTCTTGTTTGCTCTCAAGTCTGATTTATTTAAGTGTAGAGCTACTCCTTAACTATGGTTTGTAAATCTGACCTTCCTCTTGACAGCTAGCTCTAGTACATGTGAAAGTGGTTCATTTTAACTTGGCTGTCTCTAATTGCACTACAGTTATTCTGCTAATTGTTTTGTAACTATCCAAATCCATCTGCTCTGTCTATCTTCAGTTGCCTCTGGGGACTACTATAATCAGGATGATCAAGCCAGTTGCTGGCAGGAAAAATGTCTGTTCACAAGAACTGGAAATATGCAATATTTCAGTAAAACAGACTGGGTCAGCCTGGGAGCTCACCTGGCCCGGCAGCAGAGGATGCCTGAGGAGAATAAGGGACAGCGCAAAAGTGCAGCGCTGCTTGGTCACGCTCTGCTCCCAGGCCAGGCTCAGACACCCTCAGCCAGGACACTGTAGTTGATGATAATACGTTATGACAGGACATGCCACAGCTTAACTGTATCAAACCCCACTACCTTTTGTTTTGAACAAGCCCTTGCCAGACTAATTTGATGTTTCTTGGTAGAAATCAAGGTCTCCTCATCCCTTTGTTAGCCTGAAGAGTCCCAGTCTGCTTTAGCTGGTCCTTGACTGTGAACTCCCCTCACCTCCTTCTTTGTATCTCGTTCTATCATGTCCTTCTGTGATAGTGAAACCAAAAATGCATGCAATATCCAAAATGGGAGCAACCATGGCACAAAGGCATAGCAATGTCTTATATTTTTTTCCTCTCTTCCTATTTGATTTGCCTTTTTGTCTGTGACTGAGCATTGAACAACGTTTTACTAGAACTATCTATTCTAGCCCTAAATCTAGTTTCTGAGTGGGAATGGTCAGATACCATGGGCCTTTAAAGTTGGAGGTATTTACCCAGGTACCTCATTTTACATTTACTCTTATTGGCCATTTTGTTATTCAGCTGCTTGGTACTGTGAGGCCCTCACCTGATTCTTCCTTGTCTGCCCTGGGCTTTACTATCCTGGGCAACCCAGCATCGTCAGAAAGTTTTGGAGCTTCTGTATTCACAAAAAGCAAAGCAGAGCTCAAAGGAAAGCAAACGAAGCTGTGAATGCCTGAAAGATCTAGGGCAATTCACACCTGTCTGAGCAAAGCATATTCTAGTCACAGGAATCTCCTTTTGACCTGTATTATCCGGACCAAATTGCTGGAGGAAATAATCAAACATTTGTTTCCCTGGTCTATATTTCACTGCCGTTGGTTGTTTCTGATGTGCAGAAGTGCTGCAGCCATAGAGAGAACACTTTGTCTGCTCAACCCAAGGGCAAAGCACTTCAGAGGCAGCTGTGCGTGCCATTTAGTTTTTAAATAAGTTCTTAGAGCTTTGCATGCATGTGATTTTGCCTACTGATTAAATAGGAAATATTCTGTTTGTTAAAACAACATACAGGTTTTTTCAGTGCCTGGAGGATTATAGAAAAATTTTTTGTGTGTAATACCAGTCTAACGTAGCTATTAGGAAAACAAAGGCAACCATAAACTTGCTTTTTTTGCATTCCTTTGTCTTTGTTTCTAGTTAATCAACAAGGAGAGCTGAATTGCTCCACAGGGGCTGGCTCTGTGTAAAACAGCCCATTAGCAATGGGCCCACCGAAGGCAGGGTTGCAGGGCTGGCAGCTCCAGGACTGTTCCCCATCAGGGAGCAAGTCACACAAACAACTGCACTGCCCAAACTGCGTTCCCCTATTCCCAAGGGAACATCCTCTATGCTCTGATTGATTTCTGTCTCTGACAGAGCGGACTGATGTATGTGGGATTTTCTGGCTTTGAGAGCCATCTACAAAAAGTACATATTGATTGGATCCTCCTGGGACAGGTGGGTGGGATAAGCTCATTACCATCAGCCCCTTCTATAATGTAGCAAAGCTTTCATGAGTCAGTGGCCTTATATAAAAAACTTCATACAAACTTTGGAATAAGGTGCCTGAAGAACTTGCTGCCAGCAAAAGTAAGTGTTCTGAACGAACAAGCCTTTCTGAAAAAGAGTAAAAGAGTGAACTTTTTTCCAAAATGAGTAGAAATTAAAACATTGGACTCTTTCAGCAGCTGCCTTGGTAAGTGCTATAGTATCTACTGACATGTGGTTGCTGCTGAGCCAGATTTGCATTTGTGGGCACCATGGCATCTCCAATTACTGCTCAGAAGTGAAGAAGCCTGCAGGGCAGCAACTACTAGTGGAGAGCTCTGCTAACTGATCCATACCAGCACTTGCGCTGGACATCGAGTGCTGTTACTTCAATTGCCTTCTACGTGAAGTCTGAAAAAAGGAAAGAGGTCCTAGAGCAAAAAGAAAGGAGGAGATGGAATGACCATGCTTGCAGCATATTAGACATGCTGCAAGTCAGTGCATAGCGTGCTTTCTGGTTGGCCCCAGAAGACGTGATGCTCTGTTTGGCACACTGAACCCACACTGCACAGTCCTTCGAGCAACTGGAGTAATCCTCTCCTGTTTAACAGCTTCTGAATTATGATGCCAGATCCAACTCATCAGTTCTTCTGTAGTCCAATGCTGTGTTTAAAACAGACAGACCCAATGGGGAGAAGCAGTCATGTACAGCAACAGAAGCCTTGGAAGAAAAGGGATTAAAATTAGCATTTAAAACAACTCTATCTCTTGGCTGTATCCCCTGATACAACTGTTTTAAATGCTAGTTCTCATCCTCTTTTTATAATTTCCTAGGCCTCCTTTAGCATGGAAATCCTGAGAATTTATTTCCATCTCCAGTTGGTGCCTTAGCAAATGGAAAACTTTGATATGAGTTAAATGGAAAGCCTGTAATCGTTAGAAGACTGTCACACCTGTGATCCACCTAGCTCTGGAACTGGGTGACTCCAAGCTTCAAAAGACAGAATAAGAAACTGTAAAGGAGGTAGGTGTAAAGGTGTATGTCAGTGTGAGCCTCAATAGTTACATGAATTCTCCTAAGATCATCCAGCGTTGTAGCAGACCACATTGTGACCTGAGTGACCCTGAACCTCATAACCTCCATGACTTTGTCATCCTCCTACAGCACCGTTAATTCCTCGAGGGGAGAGCTGCAGAATGTGGCTGTGTCAAGAACAGCGTTATTTTCCTTTGTCATCATCCAAAACATGTTATCTCACCTTCCCACCTGGAACTACACCTCCCTTACCGACTGCCAAAACAAAAAGCTACTGATGGAGACAGAAGTAGCTTTATGCTAAATATTTAATTAGAGCTAATGACTGTTTGTGTGTATTAGCATATGTCAGTGCTTCTCATAGCTTATTTGAATAGGATATACAGATTAGGCAGTCAAAGGCAAAGTGCTGTTTGGCTTTGCAGGCAGTGCTGGTGGGAGGATCCGAGTGCATGGCTGCACCAAAGGACTCCACCAAGCAAGGGAAGTGCCTTCTCCCACCTGCAGCTGCTGCAGGTGGGAGCGGGCGAGCGGGGCAGAGGTGCTGGTGGTATGTGGCTGACGTAGGACCCCTCCTGCAGGCCTAGGAAAAATTAAACAGGAGGATTAAAGTCTTTCAAAGATGGAATAGGTTCTGCTTTCATAATATTTTTCTTTTCAGCCTCCACAGGGTTGGCATAGCTTGGTGTGCTACAAAGCACTCTTTTTTTTTTTTTCCCTTGCTCAGAACATCTTTAATTAATTCTTGGCAAGACTATCTAACTCTGCCTGTAGATAGGAATAAACTCCAGCAAAGGGGTCTCCTGCAAGGCTACTCACTTGGGTCTCTCCGCTCCAGGACTTTGCGTGACTGCGCAGACTTTCCCTGCGTGATGCTCCTGTGGCAGACAAGTGGATGTGGCAGAGCAAAGGCACCAACGTCAGGACCCACACACACAGTTGGGAAATGCAGGTGTCTAGAATTGAGACAGAGAAATGATTTTGTAGACCATAAAGGCAACTGAAAACTCCCAGCCAAGAGGGAGCAGATCAGATCAGCAACCGTATGATCAGATCATCACAGCATGAACGTCAGCAGTGAGCTCTGCACTGGCATTTCAGTAGCTCCTTTCCAGAGCAGAGCCATCTGGAAACAGCTGTCAGGTTTGGCAACATGACCTGAACGGCCACGTCTTCTAGGAGCATGGAAATCCCTACGTCGCCCCATGAGTCGCAGAGCTCTTTCTGCTACACCTTAGTCCGTGACAACACCTGCTGCCATCAGGAGTTTTGTGCTAGAAGAAAATCAATCAAGATGTACACATTGATTGAATATTCTCCAAACTGCGTCTCCCCTCCAGGCTTCTCGAAGTGCTGGATCCGTTCAGCAACCTGCACAGACTGAAGCCCAAAGCACCTGCTTGGCACTGGGAGAGGAATCTTTCCAGGAAGTCCGCATGATGTAAAAGTGCATTTCAATGCACCTTATCGACCCTCTTTGAAGAGGTCCATCACCATGGCTGAGGTCATTGGGAACCCACTTTGCTTAATGTAAGCCAATTGATTTCAGTGGGCACTTGGTGCCTATGTATACTTTAAGATCTAGATTTTAAGGATCCCAAGTAAGAACATAAATCAGTGTCAAGTGTTTGTGGTTTTTGTGACTCAGTTGGAGAAGGAACTCAATATCCTCTTAGCAATTTGCTCAGATAACATTTCTTAAAATCTGTTTTTCTGAAGGGGTGGAAAAAAAGAAAATCAGGAGGGCAGCACAGGTAATAATCACTGAATTTGCTTCTGAATTTTCTCCTTCTGTCTTCAAGATACAGAAGTGTTATTGCCAAAGTTCCTGATTCCCTTTCTGAAACTGTCCACTGTCTCTTGCATGGACAGTGCTGAAATATAATGCAAATGTGAGCAGTTAAAAAACCTCTATGTGAAAGCAACAAAATCAGATTGGTGTAGTAACTCAGTGACGTTTATCTCCTTTTCCCCCCACCCCTCCTTAAACAGCGTTGCTATTTTACGGCAAAAGAAATCCTTTAGGAATTTTGTAGCTGACTTGGAGCTGCAGACCTTTACTACTGCAAGAAGAAGAAAAGGGGAGAGAGAGAGGTAATTTCTAAAGTGAAATTAAATTAACCACAAAATCAAACATTTCCAAAGACACTTAATTTCACGTCAGTTCAGAGGAGCCTTTTGGATTTATGTCACCTAAAAATAAAATATCAGTACGCATCTCAGGACTATGGTTCTTTTAATACTCTGTGTTGCAGTTCAGAAACTGTAAGGAAATGCAATTGGATCTTGTTATGCCTAAATTAATAATTAGAATCTGTTTTGGAACATATTTGTCTAATAAAAGAAGAAATAATAGACTTTGCATAATTATTAATCTCTTGTAATAATCCCCACTGTACAGATTATTTTTCAGAAACACGAGCAGTATCTTGCAGAAAAGATGACATTTATTGGCTTACTTCTCTTCTGTATGCTGATGAACATCCTAACAGGTAAGATTATTGCTGAATTTATTCTCGTTTATTTTTTCAAGCAGCCAGAAATATTTTGTTACTAATACAGTGTCTTCTATTTAGTATCAGATATTGCTCATGTATTAATCACAACTGCTCTGGGCTGTTAGTTAAGAGTCTTTGGTTTGTAGCACTGAGTGACCGCAAACGGGGAATTCCTTATTCAGCTGTTCAAGAAACAAAAAACATTTGGCTGTACAGAGGGTCCTATGTGTGCATTAAAGAACTTGTCAGCTTCTGGCTACACAGCAAACCTTTTATTAACAGAAAGTCCTTCTGTGTGGGAGCTGGTACTGATGGGTTTCCTCTTTATCTACAGATGCCCGATCAATCCAGGACAGAGATGGTAATTCTTAATGTTTTTCTTTCCTTTGTATCACTAACAATTAGAAGAGTCATTTGTAACTCCCAGACCTGATCCCCAGCAGTGATTTTGGCAGGAACACTTACTAACCTCAGTGGGCTGTGGAAGCGCTTTCACCTAGTTCTGGCGGAGAAAGAAGAGTGAATTTTTAGAAATTTCTTTAAAATTTATTAAATATTAATGTCTAACAATAGAGCTAATATACTTGCAGTCTTAAAACAAGAAGGAGTTATGGTCAAGTCACTAATTCTGTTGTACAAAATCGTTACTGGAAAGCACCAGACTTATAAACGTATTAGACATCTGAGAATTTTGTCTATCCTGAGCAGTAATACTATATGCGTGTCTAGTTATTGGCAAGAAATACTGACTTCCACGACAAAAAGCTTAAAATTTACAAATTGCCACAAATCCAATTAAAGAAATGTTGGAATAAATCCCTTAGCACAGCTACCCTGTGGTTCGTGTCACTTTGCATGATTAGCCCATTGGATTAGTGTTTGCCTTTGATTACAAAAAACCTCAACATCCTAATGATGTTTACACTGGCTTACTGATGATTGTATTAGTTAACCTCTCTTTGGTGTTTTCAGACAGAATTCTTTCTGAAAACAAAGTTGCATAGAAATATCTGCAATAACAAGGTACTGCTATTGCTGGTGTACATCCCGGTTAGTATAACCAGCAGGATAGCCAGCAGCATCCCGAGTGCACAGATACAAGCATGCAGGGAGAACATTATAACAGATACGGAAAGTAGAAATATATATACGGAATAAGGACTAATATGATTACTTTTAATTCAAAACGTTTTTCCCTATGCTCCATTGTATTTCCTTATGGCTCTAAAATCTTTTGAATGCATCATCTGTGTTTTCACAAGTTTAAGGGCACTATTGTATTTGTGCACAGCAAATATTTCTGCGGCAACCTCTTAGACAGTCAGGAAAGCATGTGTCAATCTAAAAATAAAACCTTGTTCAGGCAGTATCCTGTTGCTCTCATTACCAACAATTATGGTTTTCTTTCACACTGGGCCAAGCAGCAGACTGCAAAGTGAATCTAAGGTCAGCTGGTATAAACAGTGAATTCTCCTCTGCAGGCAGCATTTGGCTGGTTCATTTGATTTGTTATATGCCATCTGTGCCTGCGCGCTGTAAACTTTACTCCATAAAATTAAGGTCTGACAATAGGATTGTTGAAGGCTCTTAATTCCTACTAAAGACCCTGGTCCCAAGCTGAGCCTGGTGAGTTGAATGGCTCTCATTTATTTAAATGGACTTTAAATGAAATCAAAATACTGGGTTTAGCTTTGCTGCACAGAAAGCCATTTGTAACTATGTGGTCTCAGCAAGTGTTTAGATTTTATATATGCTTCTGTGTTTGCCCAGATTTGGGCCCAAGGGTGGTCAGCTCCTGCATTTTCAGAATTGCTTTTGTTTTCCTGCTGAATTAGAAATCTTGTTTCAATGAGAATCTCACATTTTCTCAGATATTCCTAAAGCAGGTACAAATGCAGCTGTCTTGCAAGTGGCAATGCCTTTCCTCTCTGTTTCCTTAGCCTGTTTCCTACGGCCCGCTGAGAAGAGGCACGACTCTGCGGTCCCAGGCAATGCCGAGGCAGTATGGACCCAGTCCCCGGGAGCCCGGGGCGGATGCTGCAGCCCCGGCTGCTGCTGTACTCAGCCGGGCTGCCTTTGTGCTGAGATGGCGGGGGAGCGACCGCCCGGTTCTTTTCCCTGGCAGAGCAGGCAGCTGCAGGGGCACAGAGTAGATGATGGCACCTTATTCTTTATATTTTTATATTGGGCAGAGGAAATGGCGTGGAGGAGGAATGGGGAAATATGGCTTTAAATTGCAACTGCTCCTTACTTTTAAATACCCATCTGCCTTCTAGAAATTAAAGCAGCCCAGGGAATTCTTGAATTGTCCCAAATGCCAATAGTGTCCCTTCATTCCTGCCCTCCATCTTGTCCCATTCCATCATTTCTGGTGCAGCTGGAGCAGAGGGCACTGGCTCCGTCAGGTGAACAGCCATCTTCTGCGGAGTGGGGCACAGAGGGCTCAATGGCTCTGCCGGCCTCTCTGCTGCCAGAGGAGCCCACAACCCCCCAAGGGGACATAGGACCCCAAACCACGTTGGCTCCCAGGCCAAGCTTTCAACAAAAATTCTTCATATTATAGTAATCCGCATTTTTCTTTTGTTTAATTTTAGATCTCTATCAGGGATCTGTAGCCTTGCCGTACTGGCCCTTCTCATCCAACGATTTCTGGTCCTACGTGGAATATTTCCGGACCCTGGGAGACTACAACAGGATCGAAGAAATGGCCAGAGCCTTCTTTGCCCAGTTCCCTTTTGGGAGTCACCTTGGCTATCACGTGCCCAACCATGAGCGCTAATGGCTTCGCTCATTTTTGCTGAAGCTGGTGCTGAGAGGTTTAAGCGAAAACACGGCTGCCCCCGAATGCACCTGAACTGCCCCTCAGCCGCTTATTAATACTCATAGCAGTCACGCGTAGCATTTTGTGCTTTAAATTAGTCTTTTCGTTTTTTCCAATTTATGCTGTTGTGCAAAATCAATAAACTCCTTGACTCTGTTGCGAGGTTTTTTGGCGTTTTTTTACAGGTAACGCTCGCAGGCTTGACTCCGGAAACTGATCTCTGTGTGTACAGCAGTTAAATACCAGTCCACCCAGTTGGGTGGCTGGAAGGACCACCAGTATAATTCACAGCCACACTCCTTGCAGGGTAATGGTGCCCTCTCAGCAGCCCCTTGGCTAGCTCAACGCCATTTTCCTCCCTTCAGGCCTGGGCCCGGCCCCGCCGTTGCCATGGCGAGGAGGGCGAGGCTCCGCCATTTTGCTCACCCCGCCCTCCTCGCCATGGCAACGGCGGGGCCCGCCCCCAGGGTAACCAGAGAGAGGCGACACCGCCAAGCGCGCAGAGCGGCGCCCCGCTAGCCGGCCTTATAGCGGAAGTAGGCGTCCGCGTGGCCGGAAGCGGGGGCGCGGAGGGGACTGAGGGGAGGTGCTGCCATGAAGCCGGCGGTGGACGAGATGTTTCCTGAGGGAGCCGGCCCTTACGTGGATCTCGATGAGGTGAGGGGGTGTTGGGGGAGCTGCCTGTGAGGATGGGGACGGCGGGGCTCCTAGGCGTGGCGGGTGGTGGTGGGGCGGCGGCGGCCGTGCTGCCCGGGCGCGTCCCGGAGGCGCTCAGCGCCTGTTTTCCCAGGCAGGAGGAAGCACGGGGCTGCTGATGGACCTGGCCGCCAACGAGAAAGCGGTGCACGCCGACTTCTTTAACGGTAAAGGCCGTCGCGTTCCGGGGGTGAGGGGATAGGGGGTCACCGCGGCGCCTGCCCGCCCGCCCGGCGGGGGTGGTAACGCCTTGGGCCTGCCAGGTAACAGCTTCAGAAACTGAAGGTTATCAAAACAAACCTCGCTTTGTTTCTCTCTAATCTCGTGTTTGGTGCCTGGGAGTCACCAAGTTCTCACCAACCACGCTTCTAGTGAGCCCTATCATAAGAGCGGTTCAGCGCTCAGTGATGCGGGGCGGCGTGGTACAGTGCCTGTGTTTCTCCTCTCCGGGAGGTTTTAGACGATTTAGCGTGTTAATCTCTAAAAGGGAAAATGCTTTGATCTGTTTGCATAACAAATAGCTTATATTAAACAGTGCAAATACATATAAAAACGCAGACAGAACTTTAAAAATTGTCTCTGGGTGTTACTACTTTTATAGATAATTTTCTAATCTCTTAATGTATGCATGCATATGTATCGAAAGCAAAATAAAACTTTGGTTTTTATATGCTTTTTGCATTTGAAAGTCAACTGTATGCATATAAGTATATACAGCTGCTTTTAGAGAGGAGAACAGCTATGTATCTGGCCACTTAGGAGTAGAATATACACCACCTTACACTTGGTTACTAAGGTGGCTTTTTTTTTTTTGTGCTTCTTAAGAAGTATATTTAGACATTTCAACAGTGCATTTCAGATATGGTATTAAATCTGGTTGCTGTGGTGATGTTGATGTCACAAACTGGTATTAATTCTGAAATAAAGTAGGTTTCTCATGTTGCTCAAGATTTAGAATACAGGAGAAAAAGGAAGTTCAGCTTTGATATACTCTCAACAGTTGTGAGGGACCTAGCTCTTTGTTGGAGCCAGCATATTCAGGAGTAGGTATTTCCATAAAGTTCTACCATCAGGTTGTGATATTATGTTCCATTGGTAGTTTAGGACTCTTCTAAATAGGATTAATCCTCAGTTTATTGTATGGCACTTGTACGTTCCTTCTATAAGAATAAAGACTTGGTTCCAGTTATGTTGTTAGTTTATGCTCAATATACAAAGAAGATACGAAGCAAAGTAGTTAAGAGTACTTCCCAAAGATGACTGGAACAGCTGGGATTAGCCAGCCACATTTCACTAGTCTGAGCGAGACGAGTTTTCTGAGAGAGAAATGTTATTAACATCTTCACTGCAATGAAACGTTTTTTAAGGAAGGGATTTTTAACAGCAAATTACAAACGCGAATGGCAATCTGCAAAATTTATAAGCGTGTACCTGGATACTATGATCTAAAGCCAGAATTCTGCAGGAGTGTCTACATCTGAGACTTGCTGCACGCATAAAGCTAGTACTTGTTTAGTTCTGGAGTCTGGGAATCATGGTTGACCCACTCTGAATGTGATGGCTACTTAATGCGTTTATAAAAGCCCCTCCTTTGAAGCTTTACTTTGCTTTCAGGAATTTAATTGCAAAGCTTGTATTGTACAAGTGAAGCAGTTTAATTTGTGTATGATAGAGAACATATACTTGGGGCTGCCTTTCTTTCCTCTCTCTCTTCCCACCCTGATACTACACTTCTAGTAACTGATGGTACAGTAACTCTCATTCCCTTAATTCATCTTTATTTCTGTATTTAATCCAAATAATTAAAAACTGTATTGTGGAGTATGTGCATATATAACAGTTGAAACTTTTAAGGTTAAGGTTAATTTTAATTTATCTTATTTTTCTGACTAGATTTTGAAGATCTCTTTGATGATGATGACATCCAGTGAACTTAGTTGTCCAGCTATGCAGTGCTGAGATGTGGATTTTTCTCTAGGATCACTTGTGGTGGCCATTATTTATTAAAATAATCAAAACAGGAAGATCACAGAGGGGGGGGAAAAAACCTGTATAAGCTGCTTGGGGAATATGAAAACCAGATGGTTAAAGATAACTAAGGAGAGAATTGTGGACTGTTGTTTCTAGGAAGCTGTGTGTAGATTTTTCTTAAAATTTTACTTGCTGATGTGCTCATTCAATAAAATACTAACAAAAACTCTCTCTGGGATATTCTTTGAAAGTGGATATTGCTGTGTTCTGAGCTCCCTTAGGGAATGATTTTTTTTTTTTTTAATTAAATCAATCACTGTTACTTTTGGATATTATATAAAGATACACGGCAGGGCATATTGCTGCCTAGAAAAGTTTTGTTCATCCCACAATACAGGATTATCTAGGGCTAAGACGGTTGCTTGTTCTGAATACTCTGACTCTCATTTGCCAGTCGCACTAAGACGAGTGCGATGTCTTCTGTTTCGAGATAGATACTCAGCTACCATCAGTACTTAACTTTTAATCTAGGAAGCACAGGAATAAAAAGTAGTAATTTTATTTTGATATTTTAAGCAGAGACGTGTTCTGGCCCTGGGAATGCTTGGATTTAAAAATCTAGTTTAATTCTTGAAAGTGTACTGTGTAAAAAGAAAATAATTTTAGGATTCTTTTTTCCTGCAGCAGGTAATGTAATTATTCATACTTAGATGTACAGTGTATATGAATCAGTCTGTTAGATACTAATTCAGATTTTGACACAAGTTTTCAGAACATACTTAGAAATGTTTGATTTTGTACCCTTCAGTGATCAAAGTGAATCTCAGAATGAAAGGAACAGGTGAGTTGTTTTTTTTTCAATTTCAGTTGAGAGTTTAATCCTGTCTGTCCTTAAGTGCAGTCTGTATTCCATAAATTGATCACAAAAATAATACTGTGACTGATCTTTCTTTAAAGACTTCACACTACTTAAATTTCACCTGGAGTGAAACCCTTTCCTCTCATACTTCTTTCACATGTGTTCGCTTGGTTTTGCCTGAAAAAAGATCTTACATGTAACAGTAAGTGTGCTGGCCCCTGAACTTAAAAATGTAAGCACAATGAAAGCAGTAGGACTAGGTGTCTTTTTATTGTGTTCCTGTGGATTTCTCAACATCATCTGTTTTATCATGCAGTGTATGTTAAATCAGCACCTGACATTTACTCTGCTTAGTGTCTGACTTTACAGTGTGTCCCTGAAGGAACAGTCTTGCTGATGCAGTCTCCTTTTTCTTTCTAGTGCTCGCTTTGTTTTTAAAGAGGAATGGATTTCAAGCTTTCCTCATTGAAACCAATGTAAACATTTTGACTGAGTGGTAACAACTGCATTTGGACTGTTTCTAGCTTTGGTGCTGTGCTTTCTGCAAACTGGACTTTGAGAAATGAGCTGCTGCCAGTAAATGGAAGCTGCATTCTGGGCAGGTGCAAACGATGAAATAGATTTAAGAAGCAACCTTTGCCTCCTCTGCTTTTTTACCTATTTTCTTTTGCTGATGCACAGATTCCTCAAGATGGTCACCTTGGTTTTGGAATACTTCCTTGTCCTTTTATTGTACAGATTTCTCTTTTGTTTTTCATTTGCCTGCCTTAAGTTTAATCACAGCAGCAGGAGTATATTCTATGATACAAATCCATCTTGAAGCGTTGCTCTTCAGTATGAATGGTGTTCTAGTTCCTTCCACCTTCTTTTTAGAGATGCTCAAAACCTCAGAGAAGCATTGGTTTGAAGGTGCTGATGGTGAGTAGTTCTAGTTTTGTAATGTTGTCTTGCTTGATCAAAACATGGAACCTATCTTTCATGAAAGTGGGTTGAGGGCAAACAATGCTTATGGGTCCAGCACAGCCTAAAACTCAAGAGTTTTCATCCTGGGTAGGATATAGCTGCTGTTCAAGGTAGGTATAGCTAACTCCTTTTTGTGAAGCTTTCCGGAATCTCAGTGTTTCATGTTAAAAAGCAGCATAAATAGTACTGCTGGCACCTGGGAAGTGTGATACGCCTGTCTGTAGGGAAGGAACAGTGTGTAAAAGTGTTTGGGTTAGTAAAATTCCTTAAGAACAAAGCTGCTGAATTTCATTAACTGCCTTGGTGTGCAGCTGATGCCACTCTGGCTGTAGCTACTGTGAGTACTAGGTGGTTCTTTGATATCAGTTCCCAGGTGCTAAGCTTGCACTTAAATCCAGTAACCATTGTGGGTTTGTTCTCTGGGGATTAAGTGAAATGAACAGGAACGTTCTTCAGACTTGGAATGGGATGATACCGAGGGTACGTATGTTGTGGTAGCTGTCTGGAGTATAAAATTCTCTCCTTCGCAATGAGATTGGGTGAGGAGTATGTATATAGCTCCATCTTTCTAAAGAGGGCTGTCAATGTGTAAGAACTTTCATCGTGAACTGTAATTTGTTTGGGTCCCTTTTGGGACAGTATTGATAGGGAAAGGCAAATCTGAAGAACAAAATGCCCTTCAGCTTCAAATTGTTTCTGTGTTATCATTTGTCAAGCCTTTCAGTCTAATTAGTCTGTGGGCTATCAGCCTGTTGTCAGGAAATAATTGCGAGATGTCAGAATCTCAACAAAAATTGATTTAAAGGGCATTTGCCTGCCTTGGTATTGTAGTTTAACCCCAGCTGGCAACTAAGCACCACAGAGCTGCTTGGTCACTCCCCCCTGGTGGGATGGGTGAGAGAATCAGAAAAGTGAGAAAACTGGTGGGTTGAGATAAAGACAGTTTAATAAGTAAAGCAAAAGCTGCGCACGCAAGCAAAGCAAAACAAGGGATTCATTCACTCCTTCCCATGGGCAGGAAGGTGTTCAGGAAAGCAGGGTTCCATCATGTGTAACGGTGACTTGGGAAGACAAAATCCCATCACTTCAAACGTCGTCCCCCCCCTTCCTTCTTCTTCCCCCAGCTCTATATGCTGAGCATGACATCATATGGTATGGGATATCCCTTTGGTCAGATGGGGTCAGCTGTCCCAGCCGTGTCCTCTCCCAGCTTCTTGTGCACCCCCAGCCTCCTCGCTGGTGGGGTGGGGTGAGGAGCAGAAAAGGCCTTGACTCTGTGTAAGCACTGCTCGGCAGTAACCAGAACATCCCTGTGTTATCAACACTGTTTCCAGCACAAACCCAAACCACAGCCCCATACTAGCTACTGTGAAGAAATTAACTCTATCCCAGCCAAAACCAGCACACTTGGCCATTTCATTTACTGAGCTTTGATTCCTGTACCTTTTGTGGAGATTGACAGCACCCACAATAGGTGTTTGAGTGAAAGAGGAAGCCTGTTCTAGCAGCATTTTGCACACAGTTAGACTGATGTATATTACTTTATAAGCTGCTGGGTACGGCTCAGTATTTCGATGTCCAAATAAAGTCTCTAGTCTGAATAGATTTATGGAGGTACTGAGGTTAGTATCATGAATTGTCCCACTGACTTCAATGTATAAAGCTGACCTCGGCAGGATGAGGTCCCAAGCGCTAAAATCCTTTCGAAGGGGTGCGGCCAGTTGTGCAGCACAGATGAAAGGGATGGCTTCAAAACACTTAAATGTCAGCCTGTTCCCTTCGATGCTCTCACAAGGCCAATTCTCCGTTTGCAGGAAACCGCTAGCTGTTTTAATATATTCTTAGGATTTAAGAATGTGTGATCTATTTTGAGCTGAAAATGATCAAGTCATTGTGAGGGAGAGAAAGTTACCATGCTAAAGGAAGCTGGCTGTCATCTGTGCATAATAATTCTGCAGTGCCTTTTCTGAGTTGGCTACCAGGTTAGCAGGAGAACCCAGTGCTCTTCACGGGAGGAAGAACAGGCGAGCTCAAACCTAGTGTAGCAGTAGTAGGTTTTCCTTGGTGCGTTTGGGTTTTGGGGGGGTTTCTTAGTTAACTCCCAGGGAATGAAAATAAAAGGTTTTCATTTCAATATTTTACTTCAATAATTGAAGTGGAAGGTACTTTTCTTAATAAAGAAGGAATTGATTTAGATGAATAAATTGAGTTCTTCCTGCTTCCCCAGGGTGTTGGGAAGCTGGCAGGCATTTTCCTGCTCTCAATGTGCAGTTGTTCAGCACACGAAAACATGCTGGGCAGATGACAGTGCAGCCCTGTTCTCTGCGAGTCCCCCTCTCAGTGATGGGGCTGGAACGCGAGTGTCACATCAGGGCTCTTGGAAAAGCACTAGCACAATGCAAGTCAGTCCTTGGCAGCAGGGGTGGCTTTGAGGACAAGGATTTGCTTCCATGTTTTTACTTCCAATTTTTTTTCAGTTTGCCTTTTGTATTTGCTGCAATTGGTCTTTGCCAAACAGCAGAGTCAGAATCCTAATCCAAATCATAACTCTTTTTCGAGCTCCTACAGGGAGTTCAGAGCAGAGGGAGAGAGGAGCAGTGTCTTTTAAAGCTTTTAAAACTGGCAAATAGCGCCTTTTTGGTGAATACTTTTCTTATTTATGGAAAAGTCAATTTATAGGTAGCAAATTTCCAGTCAGCTCTAATTTTAGCTGCGTTCATACTACCTGGAGTGTAGCTGTGACATGTATGTACAAGTCTTGTATAATCTTGTATGAACTCGTGAACTTACAACCTCTTGAGGGAAAAGAGCCTATTTTGTAGATTGTTGTGAATAAACAGACCTACAGCTGAGCCTGTCATGTACGAGGTGAGTGACTGAGCAAGGGAACACCTATCAACACGGGAATGTGACAAAGCATCCCTGGTACAGGAAGGAGCTGCGCACACCAGTGGAGTCTCGGAGTCCCCTGGCCCAGCTGAGGATGCTTCTGTGAGGACATGGTGCTGCTGCCGTCTCTCAGTCTCCTACTGCTTTGAAGTAGCTTCTGTGTTGCTGGGATGCAGGTGTGGGAATCCCCCTTCTCTGTGTTTTACCTTGTCTGGGATGACAGACCCACCCTGGCCTTAAAACACTCACCGAAACACGTTACAGAACTAGAATGGCTTCTCTAGAAATCCCCGTCAAGGAGCGGAGAAGCTGACTCCTTTGGGCAGAGCAGCGTGTTTTCAGAGATGCCCAGGGGATCGGAGGGAGCTGGGTGTGTTGGTTCATACCCCCTGTCCTTCCCTGCCTGACTTTGTGAGGGATTTAGAGAGGGGCTTCAGGTGGGATCTCCTGCTCCGCCTCCCTGTAAAGCTGTCCTGCTTTATGGGAGGGATCCCACAGATTGCCTTCTGGGTGGGAATCCTCTGATAGGCCACACAGGAAGAAATAGGTTTTGGTGTTTAATGCTTCCATTTCACTGGGAATAAACCTTTCCTTCCCCTTGGATTGGCTGGAGAGTAACAAACTGTACCTGCATGGAAGGAGGTCACACAACTGTCCCCAAAGGGCAATAGTGTTATGCTGGGCTGGTCTCCTGGGATGGGTCTAAGGATGAGCTGAGAGTGGGTTTGCTGATTTACAATCCCATGGCAGACGGAGTCTTTTCATCACATACCTGCATCTAGCACAAACATCATAAAAACACGTGGCAGCCTTGCTCCCAGCCTGGGTACGCTCTGGATTGGTTTCCTCTAGAGTATTTGAAAGGGTAAACTTTAAATCTGATGGCATTTCCTGCATGGAAGTACAATGGCTGATTAGCTAAATGTAGGGCTTTACCCTAATCCCTCTGCCTTCTTCCATGACGAAAAGCCTCCAGTGAGTTTATACTTCACAAATAAATACAATACAAGTCTTGCAAGCAATTTATCTCTTTCTTGTAGCTTGTCATGGTTTAGTGCAGCTGTATTCCAATTAATTACTGGCACAAGCGATTACATGGGGTTGAGGCACAATTAGGCTCAGCCTATAATTGTGTTTAAAAGGGCCACGGACGCTTTCACAGCTGGTTTCCCTGCTGGATGAGACTGGCCAGTCTCTCCAGCTGTAGCCATGTTATTTCTCCCTAATTGTTAGTGCAGCGGCTTAAATCTTTCATTGGGGGGTGTTCTTGCTTTCTGCCTTCAAGAGAGCGTGCTGCCTTCCTGCTGTCTTTCTCCAAGCAGCAATACAGGGAGGGAAGAGTCAAACACAGCTGTCAAGATCAAAGGAGCTGAGTGCTCTCTTTATAACCTGCCCTAATTACAGAGCGGCAAATAAGTCCTCATTGTTGGTGTCTTCATCGTATTGGTTGCTATCTAATAGGAGCTGCTGGCAATGTTTGTGCCCAGAGGCATCCCATTTGTGTGCCTGCAGCAGTACATTAGTTTCTAAAGGGAAAACCATCCATTTAAACCTGCCACAGCTGGAGAGGCAGTAAATAGCGAGACTTAACTTTGTACCAGCCACCTATTGTCAGGATAGATATAAGGAAAAAAAAAAAAATCAAAACCAAACCCCAAAACATTTAAATTTGTTTGAGAGCAGGTGATTCTGTGCCCTTTCAGCATGCCAGTGTCATTCTTGGCTCCTTCTTTACAAGATAATCATATGTTCAAAGCACTGTGCAATCTCAGGAGCCAGCCAGGCCTTGGATATGTGTCTATTTTGGCCAGGTTTTCCCACACCACAAGTTTATGAAGCATGGAGGGAGAGTAAAACCACAGCAACCCAGTAATGGAAGAAGGCTGAATTCATTAGGAACTCCCCTGATCTCATCCTCCAGAACCTCATTACCCTCCTGAGCCCTATTTGCAGCTCTCCCCTAAAAGCAGCATGGTGCCCTGCAGCTCCCTGCCCTTGGGCTACCACGGCAGCATGGCTGTGTGCCCCTGGCATGGTAGAGCCAGGGAGGTGGAGGCATGATATCCATACCATATGCAGGGATTTGGGTTGTTCCTGGGCTATAAGGACTCTGCTGGTGGAATAATTGCTGGCCATGCTCAGCTGCTGCTCCTGAAGCTTGTCAGCACATTTTTTGGCTTGTTGAGGCCCCACATTAGGACACCTGTAGGGGCTGGGCAGCCTGAGGAGGCGGTAGCAGAGGTGCTAAGGACGGGTTCAGGGCTCGACCCTGGCTGCAGTGGGGCAGAGGTGCGTTTGCTGCAAGGGGGGCTTTTCTTTTCCTGCCCTGGCCCGTGGCTGTGCTTGCTTTGCTGATGGGGTGAGCCTCTGTTGGGAACATTTGCCCTAGGGGAGAGCTGGGAGAGGGCTGATTGCGGCTCCTGGGGGTGCAGAGGGGTTTTCTGAGTGGTGGCTTAAACTGGGATTTGGTGCCTGCTAGGGAGGTAAGTGCGTGTGTCTCTTCAGCTGAGTTCTGTCGAGCAAGAGTCTTACAAAGATTTGAGGTGAAAGACTTCATAAAATAGTCCAAAAACCTAAAGGAAGGCTTTGACCCCTATTTCCATGCAGCAGGGGCTCGCCTTGTTCACAGCCTGCTCCCTGGGCTGCACTAACTGGGGGGCTGGTCTGTGGTTTGCTGGTTTTTGAGGTGCCTGGCTGGGATATGCATGAGCGATGCAGGTACCCTGCATGGAGCATCCTCGTCCTGAGCGGGGAGCTGCAAGGAAGACGGTCTCTGTGCTCACGTCCCACAGGGTGAGTACCCCGGTGAAGCTGCATTTCAGTACTTATGACTGTGACGAGGGGGAAAAGCCAGTACACAGAAACCCTTAATGGTTTTCTTTAAAACTTCCCAAGTGTCTTACTGTGTTTACAGGGGTTTCTTTCCTGATAAAACACACAGCGCAGAAAGGGTGTGCTATTCTCAAGCAGGAAATCTCTGTTTGATCAGGATTTTAGTCTGGGATTCAAACCCTGAGGTTTAACCCTTTAAAGTGTGTTTGAAAATGTCCTCTAAAAGACAGAAGTCCCTACTGTGCTTCAGGCAGAGGGGAGGCTTGTGCCGGAGCTGCTTTGCTGCCCTCCTGCCCTGGGTCACCGCATGGGCAAATACCCATAAAGGCAGGTCCCGCATGGACCAGGCTGCCCCCTCCTTTCTGCTCCTCGCTGCTGACAGAGGCAACAGTGCTGCTGCTGTCAGAGCATGCGTTTGGCACGTGACTTGCCCTGGTTGTGTTCCGAGCGCTGGGCAGGGTTTGGGAGAGATTGCTTGCTCAACGTATTTACGTGGTGCAAGTTGAAGACCACGTGCTGTGTGGCGCACCAGTGCGAGGGACTGAAGTGAGGTCCCTGTGCCAGCCCCCACAGTGGGAGAGCGTGGGGCGGCTCGTCAGCCCAGCAACCGAGGAACACCTGGGGGGCTTTCGAGGGAAGCCATGTTCCTATTTTTCTATACCTATTTTTGGTGAAAGAAATATGCCCCTCAGCAAGCAACCTGACTACTGCCCTGCCAGCGAGGTGTCGGCCCTGCAGCTCCCCGAGCTGGAGTCGGAGTCCCCAGATGCCTCCGGTGCCAACCCCCTGCTCGATGCTCCCAGGGAGCAGAGCACTGCAAGCCCCCGTCACCCCGGTTTCAATGTTCCCACGCAGCGTGCAAGGAGGCAGGCGCCTGCGCGTGAGGCTGCCGCTCGCAGGGGTGTTTGGAAAAGCCATTTACAGGGTGATAAGGAGGCTACATATTTAATGATTAAATAAGATAAACGACCTTATATACTAATATACAGCATTCTTGTGGAGCTTTGTTATCTCCTGGTCTGTGATAATGTGCACGTGTGTACATATAAGACGTGTTCTGCTCATATATGAATATAGCAGTGACTGCAATATTAGGTGACGCTTCTCCTTCTGGATACGTGGCCCTGAGCACCCCCACCCGGACAGCTGGGACAAGGGAGGACCCAGGACCAAAACCAGACCCAGGCTTTGAAACAAGGACTTCCAGGCTGGGTTTCTGCTGCGGAGCTTGTTTTCATCCTTCGCGTGGCCCTCTGCCATCCCACTGCCATGGTGGCCAGGAGGCTGACCAGGAGTCGATGGTGACCCTGGGCCTCTCCTGGGGTGCTGGTCATCTGCCACAAGGTCTGACTGCACTTGGGAGCATCCCGAATGGGGTGCGGGATGATGTGGAGGGCAAGCAACCCCACGGGGTTCAACAAGACTTTCTCGTAAGGGCCAGCGTGGCCCCGGTCCCCGAGTTTCTAACACACGACGTGTTTTGAGCTACATCCGTGGTAGCTTGAGGTGGGAGATGCTGTTGGCCTGGGTGGAAGTCATACCGATATGGGTCACTCTGGTGATGGGGCCATTGGGGGAGGTGGTAAGAAATCCTGGGCTCTGCCCTGGCCTAAAGCAACAGCATCAGATGTGTGTGGCAGTGTGAAAAGCCATGTCTGAGACTCCGAGTGCCGGTGTATGGGATAAAACTGTAAGCATATTTGCTCCCGCTGCGTGGCAGCAAGGAAAGGGATAATTTGTTTTGGCTGCCTCTTGGGAACTAGTCTTTAAATTAGTATTTCCTCCTAGTGTTATCCCAAATGCCTCTTAGCACTTTGGTTGTTTCAATTTCCCTGCCTTCAGAAAATCCATCTGAAAATATTTAAAAAAACACTGCAAAAGCTCTGACTTGCTCCTTTCAGTTTAAGCCTCTTATGCCATTTGATCCAGCAACGGCTGCATTTTAAATCTCCTTTTGTTTATGGATTGGTTTTTTTGGTTGGCCTCCCCCCATTCCCTTCCCGTTAATTCACACAATAGGAGCAGGGTTTTTCCCAGCTCTCTGAATTCAGCATGATCAGGTTGAGCATCAGTTTAGCCCTTGCCAAATCTAGTACGCTTGAAGCCTCCTGGGCCAGTGGAGCCCCTCTCTCTGGCTGGCTGGTCAGGGTGGATTCAGGCACAGTGGTTTTGGGGAAACAGTCTGGAAACCAGAGCTCTTTTTAATCAAAAAGGAGGCAATATGGTGTGAGGTGGTGAGATGCAGAAGCCTTGATGAAAGCTAGAGGGTGGGGAGTTTCTTGGGAAAGCAAAAGGGAGCTGTCCCTCTGTGTGCCAGCCCAGGGTGCCCCCACCTTGCTGGCAATGTATATATATTTTTTCCTGGGCTGCCTGGTGAGGCTAGGAGAATGCGCCTTTCTTCAAATCCTTCCCAACGACGCATACAAAAATGTGGGAGCATTCTCATCGACAGAGTTTTTTATTGTTGTTATTATTTGTAACGTGGTAACTCACTGGAGTGTAGAAAATGCTGCTGCTGCTGTTGGAAGTAATTTCAGCTGAAGCTCTTAATGCTGTTTTGTGCTTGTAAGAAGGCATTAGCTCTGATCTATGTTAGCTTGTTCTGAAGCTTAATGGGAGTCTTCTTTGAACGTATCTGAGAAACCATCAAATCCTCTTTTAGCTAAAAGTCAAGCAAGCTCCTTGGAGAGCAGTTTGATGGGATTGCTCCTGATCTCAGCCTTAATACTCTTCCCCCATTAAGGTAACCTTGCCGAGAGCTGGGGCAGGTCCTGGGGGTGTTCATCCCAGGAGCCCACTCAACATGGGAGGTTGCACCACCACCTGAAGCTCTGTCCAGCTGGTGTGCAAACCATTGCTTGTGGCACACTTACGGTGTGGAAAAGTAGAAACACGGTTGCCAGATCTCAACTACTGACTGCACTTGGGAGCTATTCAGAAGGGAGATGGGACAGGATCCTGCAGGCGTGCAGATGGAAACTGTAAGATGTTGCTCGTGTGCCCCATGCTGGCAGACTCGGGGCTGAACAAGTACTCGTGCCATCACCTCTAGTGCCAGGTGAGTGATTTGGGAAGGGACACCTCCACCCTGAGGTCCCATCTGCCCAGGAGTCTTGAGGGACCTTCTGCCCCCCAGTCAGGCATGTTGTTTGCAGGGGAGCCGCTGGCATTTCTGAGCATCACAACTGTGCAGCAACATGTCTGTGACCACCTGAGGACCCTCAGAGCCGTGCGGTCAATGGGCTGCTTTTGTTGTGTAGCCTCACGGGCATTCATAAGGCTTTTCAGATAAATCAAAAGAGAAGATCCCTGCCCTAAATGAGCATGCTGTCTAATTAGAGAAATTGATAAGGGATAAACATAAAATGAAAATCAAAGGATTAAAATCAATGGAAGTTAATTATCTGAATATATTCCAAGATCTGGGCTAAAGAAGGGAGACAACAAACCGTGGGTGGAAGTCAAAGGCCCTGATAAGACAGGGAGTTACGATGGCAAAAACAGAGCCATCTGTTCCAGCTGAAAACAAGAGCAGAGATGGCTTTCATGAATAGTCTTCTCCCTCTTCTATTCAAATTGTAAAATGCTGGCTGAAATGTTTACCATTGGTGTAAATGAATCTAGGTAGTTAGAAAAGGGAAATTTAGAATGTGATATTTGAATGTAACCAATTTCTCTCTTATCAGTCATAAATGTAAAAAAAGTTTAGCCCATTTTGAGAGTTACTGTTTCATGATGTGGCAGGAGTGGTGTGTGACTTTGGGTTTCCACAAGGAGAGCAAGAGCAGCGGTAGGAGTGAACTCTTGGTCCCATGGAAGTCATTCATGTATAACCTCACTGATTTTTCAGGTAATAGGGTCCACCCTTGGCAATCGTTGCCCCTGCAAAAGGCAATTTTCTGGTAAATACAGTATAGCTATAGCGCCAGTGCCCCAGAACGCCGTCCGGGGTTAAGCCACCTCGTCCTCTCCCATGCCGCAGCCCTTGCTTTAATGGACATCCAGGTCCGGGTACAGGAGGAAGCCCATGAAAGTGGAATCGTTGATGTTGTCGGCGTAGACGCCATTGTTGTCCCCCTCCCCGTACACCTGAAGCCAGACCTCGTCCCCAGAGCTGAGGTGCAGCAAGACGGAGCCACTCGCTTGGTCAACGTTGTTCTTCTGGAACTGGTCGTAGGTGAAGATCACCGCCTTGTCCTTCTTGTAGAGACTGACCTTGACGTCCGTCAGGTAGACCGTCAGGTGGTAGGCGAAGTAGTACATGCCGGGGATGCTGCAGAGGAACTTGCCGGTGCTGGCGTCGTAGTGGTTCTGCTCGTTGTAGAAGATCTTGCTGAAGCGGATGGGGACGTTGGGGTGGGGGGCTCGCTCTGTCAGCCCCACGCTGAAGGCGGAGCGGTAGACGAAGGCGCCTTCACCCTTCTCCCCCTTCTGCCCTGGGTATCCGGGAAATCCTCTCGGCCCTTCCCGCCCCGGGACTCCTATTTCGCCTTGGTCGCCTTTGGGGCCTTGCACACCTGGGGGACAGAGTGGGGACGGGGAGTTGTTTGCACTGTGCTGGCAGCCACTACCCATCAGCCCGAACCGCAGAGGGGGCTGTGGCATGAGGATCATGGCACATGGAGCAAGATGTGTCCCCTGAGGAAAGGCTGGATGACCTCAACACCCCCCGTGAGCTGAGCCAGCAAGTGGAAAGCCGGCTCACCCCCCTGGCTGCGTGCAGATCTGCTGAGAGCAGCATGTCTGAAAAAACAGCATTAATTGGAAAAACAACCACCAGACCAAACTCTTTGACTTGGGTTGTGGAATCTCCATCCCTGGAGATATTCAAAAGCCATCTGGACAAAGGTTGGCCATGGACCTATCAGTTGTGAGACCTGCCGGGGCTGGCCCTGAGGGCTGGGGCTGCCCATGGGCTCCAGCACCGACATACCCCCTGTTCCTCACCAACCTTCCTCTCCTTTCTCTCCCTTTTGTCCATCTTTTCCGTCTTTCCCGTCCCGGCCAGGGAGCCCGTTGTGGCCGGGGTAGCCGGGCGCTCCTCCCATCCAGTTGGCACATGGCGTTTTGGGGTCTGGCTGGACATCCTGGGTGGCCACCTCTGTGCAATGGGGGGCCACCAGCAGCAGCGAGCAAAGGAGGAAGCCTGCTGGGTCCCTCATCGTCGGTTCCTGATGTGGGCAAGGGCTTTGTTAGCTTTAAAGGTTAATAGGAAAAAAAAAAAGTGAAGAAAAACCCCACCCTTGAGCAACAGAGAGGCCCAGAAGACTAAAGTTTGAATCAACATGTCTGAAGGAAAGCAATTCTGCTCACCCCAAGGGCCCCTCTGCATCCAGCCTGGTGCTGGCGCGAGCTCCATGAGCCAAGCCGGAATGGGGCTCCTGGGAGCAGTGTGGACCTCAGCCCGGGAGCACATCCAGCGTGGAGAGGAGCAAACGCCAGAGTTACTCCCCTGGCGCTCACGGGCTCTGCACGGGCACAAATGTAGCTCTGGACCGAGCAGGGCAGATGCCAGGGTATCCATGACCGATTTCTTCGCAAAGATCTGCTCAATTAGCCACGACACGTTCCAACTTCTGCCCGGCTGAGTGAGCAGCTGATTGGAAGTGCAGGTCTGGCAGAGCCTGTCTCAAAACCTCAGAAGCCTTTAAACCACCTCCTCAGCTTATCGCTGCGCGTGCAGCCCTCTAACCTGCGCCTGTCTGGTGTGAGCAGAACCTACAGCCAGGCTTTCCAGCTCCTCTGAGCGACCGTACGAAATTATGATACTGGTTTTTTCCATCCGAATTACGTTTTTGGATTACAGGATGACAAGTTGCACAGTGTTTAGGCCCTGTAGGGTCATATTCTTCTTTAATCTAGTTGCTTTGCTAGTCAGAGCAATTAGTGCGGCTCCCCAGAACCAGGTTGGTGGTGACACCCTATGGCCAGCCTGGGGCTTTGTTCCGATGCTCCCAGAAATCAGTGGGATTTTGGTGGGCTTTGGGTCAGGCTTTTAGGAAACATATTTTAAAATGACTGTTGTTATGTGATGCTGCTCCCTGGGCAGAGATTATACCCTGGAACAATAAAGGTATCCTGTTATGGGGATTGTTAAGTGGCATAATAGGCAATAAAAAGTGAATAACAGCATGGCCATTAGAGTCCCTTAGCTCTGTAATTTCCAAGAAAAACAATATTTCAGAACAATTCCTTTGCAGGGTTGATTTTCCTAGGCAAGCTATTTAAATGTCATATTTTAAATAATGTCTTATTAGCTCTCACGTAATTGCTTCAAAGGAAGCTAAATAACAAAGAGGTTACCATGATTTCAGTTTTTGCAGGATATTGGGGGAGACTTTGAAGAAGACTTCAAAGCTCTGCGTAATGCCTTTGGTGGGCAGTACCTAACGCATAAAATCAGGGAACTCCTAAAACCGCGCCTGCCCTGCCGGGCTCTGGCAATCCGGCAGCCACGTGGCACCCTGCGATGGGGCTGTGGCCCTGGCTCGGAGGCAGTTTTGGGGCTGAGGGGTTCAGCAACCACAACCTGAACCTTAGGCAGTGTTCCGGCGTCTCTGCGTTTTGGGAAGCGAAATGTCCCTTTGCAACAAGGGATATAGTGATCATCCATGAACCAGGGTGGACAAGTGAAACCGATGTCTATAAATCCTAAAAGTGGCTTGGTTTGGGAAGCGAGGGTGTGCATATTTGGGCACGCTGCGACATGGCCATTTTGCCATGCCCCGGTGGATGGCACTAGGCAGAGGGACCCCTGTCCCCCCACCTGGGGCCCCTCTGGCTTGGCTACATGCATGCACCCCTCCAAAATCAGCACAAGCTGTCTGGGGACATCTAACTGCATGAGAACCTGCTAGTGTTCGATAAAAATCCACCTCAAAATTGCATTTCTGGAGCTGCTTTGGTGATTTTGTTGGGGTTAGTTCTCATATGTTGCCTAGAACTCAAATATCATTAAAATTTTAGCGACATGTTCCAGGTCTTCTGCTGGTGAAAAACAAAACTCTCCTGTAAGGTCAAAAGTGGTACAGATTTGAGGCAGCCCAAAGCCGGGCTGCAGGGAGCTTTCCTGGCAGACGCTTGCCCATCTTGCTCTGAAGGGCTCGAAGCGATGCCTGTCCCCCAGCATCCCTGGGCGCCTCTTCACTGCAAATACGTTACACAATCTAGTTTTCTCATCAGAAAAGTGTTGCGATATAGAAAACTACTTCTATTGCTACAGTTTGACTCAACCGCAAGTGGTTTGCTTGTTTGAGAAACGAAGCAGTTCTCTGGCATAAGTGTGTCTTACAAAGGGAAAGTTTTAAGCTATGTCTGCTAGGTCTGAGTTTAAACTCGGGTTTAGGTATGATATCCCTTTACTATTATCTTTCCCATTTCTTTTTGTCTTTGTCTGATGCTCAGCAGCGTAACGCGAAATAATCTGCTATATTTGAATGTCAGTTGTACCTTTCGGACAAGTAATAGATGAACTAAGTACTCTTTGTGGCGTTCAGTTAATACAGCAGCTGCCAAGGGAATAAAAGCTCATATGCATTATATGAAGCTTATTCAGTTATCAGCAGAAATCAGCATACCATCCGTAAGAACAATGCCATTCATAACTGCTACATAGCGATTCAGACCATGATGCAGAATTTAAATTTTACATAAAACTACATAAATACTATATATTTTGATATATATATATAGAAAAAGAACTAGCTGCACAATACACATAAAAAAATCCATCTGTTTTCCAACTCCAGTGTTTTCTTCAAAGGGTATTAACCAGGGGTTTGGCTTACGTTGATCTTTTTTTCTTTTTGTAATTCCTCGTAGCATAGTTTTTACTGAAGTTCCAGCGGTGACTTGCTTCAAGGGGCTCGCACCTTATATCTGGGTGGTGCAGGTTTCTGGCAAGGAGCTGATATGACTCAGGGAGATTTGGGGCAAACCCAATCTTCTCGGGAGTCTTTGAGGAAAGAGATGAATCGAAAGGTGCCAGTGCAATACTCGCTCTTATAGCCATGTGGTTTTTCACTGGTGCTCCTGACTACTTTTAATTTAGAAGTTTTGATGTCTAAAGAGTGTTTCCAAAAACGGGAGTATGAATCTAAGGGAGATCGGCTATTCTTAGTTTAAAATACTCGCTGGCTATTCCGAGAATAAGTCTAAGAAAGGAAACTTCTTGTGAACAGAAAAGTCTGTCTGTCTCATTCAGCCCAAAAGAAGAGAAAATCCTGAACTTAGTAAGAGGAAAAAAAAAATCATGCTTACCAGCTGCTTTGAGTCCTAGTTGGCTTGCTGCAGTCTCTTTAGAAATGAAGTCCAGCTACCACATCGCTATCCCTAAGGGCACAGGGAGCTGTCAGCTCAGACACTGCATTTTCCATTTGCTATTGCGCATGCTGACCTAAAAGTTGGGTTTTCCCATTAATTTTTCCTGGCCATCACTTACGTTTTGGACCACTTATATAATCCGGTCACACTGGGATAGCTTGCGAAGATAGCCTTAACGGGGAAAAGATGGGTTTGGGAGTTTGATAGGAACTGAAGGAGCAGTGGTTTGCTGGAGAAGCCCATGTGCAAGCCTGCTCGCCAGCGCTGGGCTTGTACAGCGCGAGCTGCTGCTCTGTGTAAATTGGGAAATGTTGTTAGCAGCTGATGGAGAAAGTGTGTCTACAGCCTTGCATTAACGCGCTCAAATGGTTTTTTTTCAACATGTTAGTAAATGAATTGTTGTGTGAGAAGTTTTGGATTCTCCTTTTAACGGCAAGAGCCGTTCCTGCCTGGAGGCTGCTGCCGCACCAAAGAAGGGCAAAGCTGCCCGAGGGGAAGGGCAGCGCGGGGGGAAGAGTTTCGTCTTAAGCCAGCCAAGCACGTGCCAGCGCTATTGTAAATCATCAGAATGATTTCAGCCCTACGGATGGCTTTCAACCTATCACACGTTTTGGCTTTAGGTCAAAACAAAGTCTTTTTTTCCCCTGTGTCTCTCTTCTTCCAAAACGGAGGTTGAACCTCGCAGAGCGAAGGCTTTCCTCTCCAGCTGCTCCGGGGCAGTTCAAGGTTAGCTAGGCGGGACCTTCGCAAACCTGGGCTTGCAAAATCCGACCAGGAAAAAATAGTGTGATGTGTATTGTTGCAACCAGGCATGGGGGGCTGGTGTCCTTGGGAGAGGGGAAACTCATCCAAGTGAATGTCAGCAGGACAGTATCCCAAATTACTGAGTTGTTGGAAAGACCTGGCTATCTGGAAGGACTAAAAGGATGTATAAATGAACACGTAAATAATTTCTTATATGTAGAGCTGGGAGTCAGCAAGGGTGAATTTTGAAGTCCTGAGGAGAAGGGTGCAGAAGGGAGGAGCCGCAGGACGGCTGCTCGCTGCCTTTCTTATTTTGGTCAAGCCCTTAGTCCAGCATTTGAAGAATTTGATTTTTTTTATTTTTTTGATGATGGTTTTTCCATGCAATGTTGAGACTTAAAACAATCCCTCATGCAACCCCAGTAAAATATGACAGAGATCTAGTTGGATCTGTTATTTTCTTATAAATGTGGTTTGCTAGAGCCATGTGTGTGTTTGTGTGATGCCAATGTTTCTGTCGAAGTCTTGTCTCCTGAGCAATGAATGGAGGAGCAGGATCTTGGAACTGAAATAGGAACTTTTTTTGCAGTGGAGACAAGAGGTTTTGGGCTGCCTCTGCCTGGGGTGTGAGCAAGACAAGGCTGGTTTCCCTGCCAACTCTCGGCTTGAACCCCGAAATACATGATTGGGGTATTTATTAGGCTGCCAGGGTTTGAAAATTGGACCTGACGTGCTTAGTAGGTAGTGCTGCAATTACCTCATGGCCTTTCAATTCAGCCGTTAGGAGAATACCACGGTGATAAATTTTTCAGTGGTCCATCAAACAGCCTCCCAAACATTATCGCTGCCTCCCAAACATTATCGCTGCCTCCCAGAAGAGGGATGGATGTTTATCTCTGGGGGTACAACCAGCTGATACAACCCCCGACGCACTCGCTTGCAGTTACGTTGGCTTACACGCTTGTTTTGCAGGTTGGTGCTGGCTCCTGTTCCCACTGCAGAGGGAGATATTGTACAATCCAGTGAGCTGCTTCTGGCTGTGTGATAGGAAAACGTTTCAAATGCCCTTTGCTCTGCCCGGTGACAAGCAAAACCTGCCACCAAACGCGGACTGGACCGGCAGTGCCCACAGCTGCGGTGCTCAGAGGCAGCAGCTCTGGTTGGGGCTGGGGGTCTTTTTGGCACAGAGGAAGCTGCTGTCCACAAGTCCTGCAATGCCTTCTCCTCTTTGCACCGCGGTCACCGGATCTCCGGTGCGAGACACGCTGCCCGTACCTGACTCGGCTAGAAACCTTGTGCTGAGCCTGACCTTGTTTTCTTTCTTGGATCTGATGCAAGCCTGCAAATATGAAAAATACAAAACTGACTTGATGGATTGTGGATCGCAGCTTTCACTAAGAATTAAAAATAAGCAGAAAGTTATATTTAGCCATCTATAAAGAGGAATAAAATAGAGCAGGAGGCTCGTTATCAGCTGTGCTCCATCAGCGCAGTCACGATCCCCGCTGGTGTGATTTGAGGGGTGAAAAGCCGCTTTGGCCGCAGGGAGGGCGGGACGGCTGCCTCAGGAGGAGGTCGGTGGCTGCCCAGGCCGGCCTGGCCCCGTGGGCAGGATCCGTGCCACGGGGGCCAGGGAAGGAGACCCCAACTGCCCACCATTGTTCTCCCCCAGTGGGGACAAGCCAGCACCACCGTGGAGCCCAGCCCATGGGATCCCTTGTCCCCCTGGTCGTCCCCTCCAGAGGCTGCCGTGCCCCCCGCCCAGCCCCGGGGCTGGGGCCCCTCCGCCGGGAGCTGTCCCCTGCCCTGCCCCGGCTCGCTGTCCTCCGGGACGCCCGGCCCTTCCCTTGTCTTTCTGCTGGCCCTGGATACCGCACGTCCCAGAAACAACACGCATTCCCTACTTTGCTAAAAATGGCAAAAACTCTTTACGCCATTTGGCAGGCCGGCTGAGAGGCTGTTACATGCTATTGTGGTGCTGCCCAAGGCTGTGCGCAGCGCAGGGACCGCAGCCTCCATGCTGGGGTGCTGCTGGCTCTGTCCCTGGGCACCACTGGCACCCCCGGCCGAGACGTCTCACCCCTCCATGGCAGCCCGGCCAAGTCCGCTCGTGAGGCCAGGCAGACCCCGTGCCCATCCCCGCCGTTGTCCCACAGGCACTTGCATCGGGTGCAAGATGGCGGCGAGTGCTGAGGAGCCAACTCCAAAGAAAAAGCAGTAAAATGGCCTTTAGCACTGGTGCCGCTGTCAGCAAGGACCCTAGCCACAAATTGCAATTTTCCGTGATCCCATGCATCGTTGTGCGCCCAAACCCTTCCCTGTACAGCATCGCACTTCCCTCTAGTAGCTAATTATTAATGGGGAAGAGGAGATCTCTCCCTGCGGGCAGGCTGGAGGGTCTCAGCCTGGTCCCGCGTGCCCTTGGGGGCTGCTCAGCCCCTTCTCCGGCAGCCTGGCTCCCGCAGGGTCCGCCGTGCCGGTGGGTGCACCTTGTGCAGCGTGGCGTTGGGCTGCTGCAGCCATTCGCGTCCCCCACGGTGCTGCCAGGGAGCAGTGATCGGCACAGCACGTGGCGCAGCCATGCCCGTTACAAGCTCGTGGACCATGATGTTCCCACTGGATTTTCCTACGTGGGCGCGGGGAGGCAGCTTAGGTGCAGGGACAGGCAGACCTGGCAGCAGTGGCCAAGGAGGGCTGTGCGGGTGCGGGTCGGGCCAGCCCGCAGGAGGGGACAGGCTTTACAGGGCCACGTGGAAGCCTCGCTGGGCTGTGCGTGGTGGGTTGCTCACCCAAGGCGATGGCAGTGCGGGGTGGGTGGTGGAAGGGAGGGGAGCCCCACGGGTGCGTGCCACGGTGGGGGTGCTGAGCCAGCATTTGGGGGCCACCAGAAGCCAGCAGCGAGGAGGGGACAAGCCCTGGCCCTCCCCCGGCTGCAGGACCATGGGACCCACCTCATGCCTTTGCCTTTGCCTTTGCCGGATGAATCCAGTCCGCTTCTTGGCGGCAGGGTCACTGATTTTTCAGCCCGTTTCACATGGACAAACAGGCTCTTCTCCTCCCTGCAATGAGCAGCTCGGGCAGAACAGCTCCTTGCCAGGCTTCAGCAACAGCGTGTTTCTCTTCTCGGTGATCGCAAATAAACTCCCCCGGCCTCAGGGGATCCCCGCTTGGCTCCCGGCGAGGGATCTTGGCGCAGCAGGGTTTCCCATGCCGAAAGGGACATCGAGACACGTTTGTTAAGGAAACATGGCCCTGTAAATACTGCTCAAAGCTCCTTTTATTAATGTTATAGCTGTTCCCAGGGCGCTCGTTTCTGCCCTGGCAGTTCGGCGTGCTGCTTTGGCCTCGCCGGGCTGTGCCAGGGAAACGCAGCCAAGGGCCCGTGTAGGGGCTTATGCACGACTCCGTCCAGCTCTCCTCCGCTCTCGCGCCAGCTTGCAGCTGAGCCAGGTACTGGCTTCTTTTAGCACAGGCTGGTCATTCTGGGGGCTCGTTCTGGGCAGGGAACAGCGTAACAGGCTCAGTGATCCGGTATGCGGAGCACTCCCCTGCAACATCCCCTGCCAAAACCTCCTCTCCAGATTTCCCTCCCAGCAGTGATCCCATCTTTCCGACGAGGCACCTGAGAGCGTACCTCTGCCCGCTCTCCCCTTCAGCTTTGCTCCACAGGCTGAGCTATTAATGAGGTATTTAATGAGATTTCTACTTGCCCATTAAAATGGACACCTCAATGCAGGCGAGGAAGGAGAGCTTGCAGCTGATAACCCCGCAGCCCCCTGAAGCCTACTTCTGTTCATCGAAAACACATTTTTACAAAGTAGATAAATTATTTATTAGGAGAGCATTTCTGAATAATTCAGGCACGGAGAAGTGCAGTTTCCTCTGCACGCATGAATTTCCTCGTTATCCAAGTCAGCCAGGCCCCTCGGCTGTGAGGTTTGGACAATAGATAGTGCTAACCGCCCCGGCACCGCAAGCCTGGCCGAGCACCGCCGAGGCGGGGGGGACTGGGGGCTGGTTTGCGGTGATGCCCCCGAAGAGCCGCCGCTCCAGTGGAGAGCAGCGGGAGGGCACGCCGGGCTTTCCTCCGGGCGTCTCGGACAGCCAGCGCGGCGGCTGCCCTTGGTGGCACTGGGGGCAGAGATGCTCCTGCAATTCCCCTCCGCTCGGCCCAGCCAGCCCCTCTCCCCCGGCAGCGTGTGGGCTGTGGGGTGGAGGGAGCCGCGACCCCGGCCAGCCGAAAACAGAACGGAAGAGAATAACTTGGGGGTTTGTTTGGGGCTTTGTGGTATTGGTGCAACGTGGTGGAGGTAATCCCAGCTCAGCTACCATGGGCTCCCTGGTCCACACCACTCTTCCAGCCTTTTTAAAGGCGTGTTTGCCCCCCCGTCCCCTATTTTTTATCGCTTTTGAGAGGCAGAAATGGCATCATCCCCCCCGGTCACCACTCCCCATCACTCGAAATGTCTCTTCCTTCAGACCCTGTTCTCGCTGCTCTCCATTTGGGGTAACAGTGTTGCTGGGGTGTCTGGAGAAGCCGCACAAACCAGAAGAGTGTATTTGCTCTGGGTCTGATGGGAAAGGGGGGGGGGTGCGGAGCCCCGTAGCCCCGAGCGCTTTGGCAGAAGCTGTGTGGGGGCAAGTGGCTCCGTGCTGGGGCATGGTGCAGGCAGCAAGGGGCCACAGGATGCTGCGGGTCCTGCTGCTGCTGCTGGGGTTTCAGGGTGACCCCCAGCTCTCCCCAGGCAGCCCGTTGGGATTTAGGACTCCTCGCAAGGGGGTTTTCTTTCCCTCTCTCTGTCCCTTCCCTCCTTTTATCCCCCATTGCAAACAGGAGAGTTGCTCTCACTGCAGGCAGGCGTGTGGGTGCTGGTGCACCCGGCTCCTCCGAATGTGGCCCCAGGCAGGCAGGGTGCAGGCAGGATGCAGGCAGGGCTCCTCTTGGCTCTGTAAACCATCACCCTCGTCCGCTGTGTTTGAAAGCACTGCCTGGTGACGGCCCAGCGACGTCCACATGAACGTCCACCCCGCCACTGGGGTGAAAGTCAGGAGCCCGCAAGTGAGATAACGCCTTCCCATCACACTTTTCTTTGCATTATGTAAATGCACCAGAATCATTTTTGACCATAATGGTTTTTCCATTCACTGCGGTATTGATCCAGAGCCACCGGCTCCGGAACCTCTGCCGTGCATTAGCTGACTCCCTGCTTTTTGCAGCGTGATGGATGTGATGGCAGGGCGGTGGGGCAGGCGGGTTGGGGACTGGCCCGCTGGATTTTGGAGCTGTCCAGGACCCTCCTGGGTTGTCATTCAACTGCCAATGAGACTAAGTCACTGTATTCTCGGGCCAGGCAACCAGTCCCTGCGTGCCTTGCGGAGGGTCTGCGCTCAAACTCAGTAATTTTTGCTTCAAAACAGTCGTGAGGTGCTAAGGGATAACGGTTTGATTGTTTCTCCCATCGTTTACAAAATCTAATCACTTAGAAGCAAGGATATGATTAATTAAAGGCATTATGAATCTTAAATTATCCATAAAATGAAATAATCATTGTGGAATCTGAGTGATGCATATTTCACCAAGAAACCGTAAATCTGATAAAAAATAATTACTATACGTTTTTACTTTGGGCATTTCATGGCATAAATCATCACGAAGCGCTCTTTGGGAAGTTGCAGAGAATGACACATCCATGACACTTTCGATAGGGCATTTCTTTGTGCTTTAGCAGAAGGCGTTTATGGTTGCTGTAGGGCTAATAAAAGACTTATGATGTCTTCAATTATTCATTTTTATAAGTGCTTGTTCTCCTGATCTGAACAGCCAAAACCACACTGTGACTGGTTTTAGCAGTAAATTGTTATTTTTCTGGAATCAAATGACTTTGTCTCCGCTGCAGATTTTGCCTCTCTTCCATATGAAAGACAATGCTAGTTCACTCTCAGCTATCATAATATTTTACACGTTTCTCGCCCTGCAAAGCACCTTTCCACCCGGCAGCCCGGAGGCGGCCGGCTGACCCAGCAGCCTTCGTTCGCCCTTGGGCTGCAGCACCTTGTCTCACGTCTGCCAGGAGGTTTACGTGCGAGCCGGAGAAGCGGATCTGGCAGCTGAGAGCAGCCTGGGGGCCTCAACCCGCTGTCGCTGCAGACATGCTGAGGAACTTTGGAGAACGTATTGAAAGCGTTGCATTCGCTGCGGTGGGCTGTGGTCAGCAGCCCCGGTTAGAGCTTCCTCAATCATGCTTGCAACTCCGCCTGGGCAGAGGAAACGCTTCCTTCTGCTGCAGACCTGATGTTTTAAAAAACCTTTACAAATGCACATGCAAAACATGCAGAGGTTTGTGGTGGTGCCCCTGAGCTGGCGCTCGGTCACGACTGGACGCCAGGGACCCTCCGCTCCAGGTGCACAGCCATGAGACCCCTGCTCATCTGGGCTTGGGACCAGCACCTGTGCCCACATGGAAATCCTGTGGGATTGGGCCCCCGGACACCAAACCCGCAGGCAAACCAGATGTCCTGAACCCTCCTGCGATCGCACGTAGCCTCCTGCTCCTGCCGTGCCCCCACAGCTGCCTCCCCTGGCAGGACGGGCACCCCGACCGTGAGCCGCGGGGTGCCCCGGTGTGCCGGGCTGAGATCCTGCTGCCTCGGCACCGTGAGAGTCCCCTCCAGCAAAAGCTGTGGAGCTAGACAGGCAGGCGGGAGTGCAAGCGCTTCTATATTAAACCACATTTTCCGGTGCTCCTTTATAGGTTTTTAACGTGATTACTATGTCCCCGCCTGGCCCATCACCCACAGCCAGGTGCTCCCCTTCCTCCTGCTCCTTGCTGCAGTGTTTTCCATGGATTAGGTTCAACTGGATTAATTCATGTCCTTTTGTATTTATAATCCCTACGAGGGTGGTGTCTTTAATAGAGGCTGTTCCTTCTCATTGCTTTGGCAAAGCAAGTACCAGCTCCCTGCTGTGTCTCTTCTCAGATGACACGGAGGTTCTCTGAATAGCAAAGAGAGAAAACAAAAAGGATCTAAGCTGTTTCTTTTTCCTTCCAGGAAGCTACACAGATCCACCTCACGGAAAATTTCCCCCAATACTTTAGTTTTTTGCTTTTCATGTGCTTGCATCCTTGAGGCTCTGCCTGTGAGGCACGCTGCTGGCTTACTGATGGAGATGGGGACATCAGAGAGAGTCTCTTTGACAGCAGGAGAGGAGCGAGAAAGGGCCTTTTTCTTCCCCACAGCCAAGGAGGAAAGATTAAGGAAATTCAAAGAATCAAAATGAGGTATGATATAGGTATTCATCATGGGAAACACCCCAGTACCTGCCAGCTGGGACTGCAATGGGCCTATACTGACCTTACAAGTGGTCCAGCTAAAAAGTGTAATTTGATTTCTACCATGGCAAAGGCCCGTCCCGTGCCCGGTCAAGGCTGCTGACTTGAGGCAGGAACGAGCACTTGTGGCATTGCCTCATTTTCCCAAGGCAGGGCAGAGCACCGGTGCCTGCCCACCCCAGGCTCTTTCCCAGCCCGCCGGCTCTCTCGGCAGGGAAACCCTTGGGCAGACATCCCGTCGGTGGCCTCGGAGGGGACCGCTGGTGGCACGCGGGCACTGAGACGTCGCCCGCACTGCGTGGCTGCGCAGCATTACCCTGCCTTCCAAAAACAAAGGTTTCACTCGCCAAGCAGGCACCATCGCCGTCCCTGCCGGGTTTCTGCTGGCATGCGCGGCAGCACGGGGCAGAATCCGGCCCCCGAGCCCCACAGTTTGTTTGTTTGTTGTCTCTTGGCTTGCTCTCCACAAATATTTTCATCCGGCTGAACCACAAATAATTGCTTACAGCTTTGCCGTTTGAGTTTGTGATGAGCCTGCAAATGCCAGCATGTGTTTGCTGGAGATAATCAGGGCACTTTTGTGCTCAGCAGCTTTGTCATCTCTCACTCCCTCGCCTTTGTTTCTGCGTTTTGTTTGTCTCCCACCTTCCCCTCGGTTTGTGGTGCCTTTTCTGATACCTCTGAAAATAATTGACTTCATGTCTTGGTCATTTTTTATATTTGTTTCTGAAATGCAGGAAGGCGGCATCTCTGCATGTGTTCCTCGGTGATTGCTGCTCACGCAGCGTGTATCTTTATGATTCAATTAAAAACGTGATGACGTTTCCCCAGCAGACCCTGCCATCATCCTGGCAAAGCATTTGCTACCTTGATAGCATTTTCCAGTTGGCGAGGGCAAAGTATTATGACAGCCTTTCCCTTCGGGACAGTGTGCTCAGGCTGCATTGTAATGACTCCAAAATGCAGTGTTTCTGATGCTCTGAAATGGAGAGAAGGAGTAGCCCCAAGGCCATTGCTCTGGCCAAGCAGTTCTCCAAGACTGAGGTTACCTGCTTTTTGAATTGGAATAAATACAATTAAATTAACCATAGTGGCTCTCTTCTTCTCTCTTCCCTCAGCAGACCCCTACCACCTCACGCAGGACACGGGTCCCTTTGGCTGTGCAGCCCGTGGGCCCCGGCTCTCCTGCTTCCCATAGCAGCTCTGTCACTGCAGGGAGGTTTCGTACACGCTTACCAAAGAGAAGCACTGACCGCGTTGTGTTGCCCTAAAGAAATGTTCTTTCTCTGTCCTGTTTATTTTACCCAGCTTCTCTGAATTTGTTCATTACTCTTCTTGCTGTCTCCTACACTGCTCACCCGATTCTTGTTCCCCCCCCACCTTCTGCATATTCAGTTTGTTATTTGCAGGTGCTCCCGAGCAGAACATGAACCCAGCAACATCCGAATCGTATTTTCCACTGCTGGTGTTGGAGGGCAGCACAAATTAGCCCTTGTAGCTAATGACAGGGCTGTGGCTGAGACCTTAAGTATGATGAGATTTTAATACCAGGTGGGTTAGGAAACGCCGGTGACAAGAGGTGCTAAAAGAGCGTGGGTAGGAAACTGCCTGAGCTGCAGCTCCTCTACATCAGCGCATCCCGAGGCTGCAGCATGGTGGTCCAGCTTCGGGTACAGAAAACCTCCTGCTTTTTCCCTTTACAGAGGCAGGCTGCGAAACCTGGCGGTTCCGTGACCTTCCCGGTCGGCTGGTGAGTCAGCTGCAGAGCGTGGCAGCCTTTGGTGTATTTTGGTTTTGGTATCGCTCAGCTCTCTCCTCTCCGTTTGGGCTGTCTGACCCATCGGCTCCTCCGCAGCCTCTCTTGCTCCCGAACCTGGGCACGTGCTTGCCCAAGAGCGTCCCCTGTGACGCCCTCCCCTCTTTACGCGGGGAAGCCAGTGAGTTAGCAGTTGCAGCAGAGAGACTGGGGGTGTTTCATTTCACGGCAAAACTTTCTGTTCCCAGGGAATCTGGTTTTGAAGGTGGAGGCCTATTGCTAACTCCTCGCAATAGGTGGGTATTTACCGCAGTCGCTGCTCGGTTACTCTCTTCTCTAAGAAGGTTGTTAAAATGCTGCTGCTGGGTTATAAACTAGAAGCAGTTTTTCATAAACCTGATGAAGTTTTGCTTATGTCCTTTTATTGCTTATTGCCACTTCAGTATATCACTTATATGAACCTTAAGGCTTCTGTTGTCCACTGTAGCCACCTCCGAATTGGTCTGGGCACAGGATATGGTCCAAATGGCTGTTTCCTAAAGCAATGCCTTCCTAAGAGCGCGGAGAGTCAATGGGGGTGAGGTTGTTGTTTTCATGCCCAGAGGAAGTCAGTTAAAGCCTCCAGGGTGGATAATGGTTTGGCACTTGCCCCGTCACCAGAGATACCTCTTATTCTAAGCATGGGGAAATGTGTCTGTTTTGCATACTTGTTTAGCGCTGAACACAGGCAAAGGATGCCATCCTTTTATTTTCCATACAAAAGGAGCCTACTCTGTTGTCTCTCTGACTTTTCTTTGAGCTGTGTCCTTTAACCATTCCCTCAGGTTATGTCTAGGCACCAGAGAAACGTTTCTCAGGGGCAGGCTGGTTAGGGTCTCACAACCTCCTCCTGGCACTAAGGAGACCTGAGAAGTGGCACCCGCACTGACCGCCTTGGGCAGCCCCCAAGGGCGGGGGGGTCAGCGGGGCCACCGCATCTCCTCAGCGTCAGACTCCCTCTTCAGAAGCTCCCTTTGACTCCAGCTCAGCAGGTACCAGCAGGAGCTATCTCCCTCCCCGGAGTCTAAGGACGGCTGAGCGGTGTCCGTCGGACCTTGCCCTTGCCATACTTGTGCTGTGCATTGCTCGGGGCAGAGACCTAGCCAAAGGAGGCCACCGTCCCTTGAGCAAATCTCATAAGGAAATCTCTTCTGCTGTTGGTGATACCCCTCTACCCACTCACCCCTCCCTGTACACAGCGCTACCAGACTCTTCCCTCTGCATTATGTACGTGTCATTTATTTCTCCACAGCAAAATTCTTTATTTTGTTTCACGTTTCTGTAAATCAGCCTTGCCGCTTGCAAACGCGGGGGCTCTGCCCACAGGTAGGCTCTGCCCTGGCCTGTCTTTATTCCCACCATCTACCCCCTCCTTCTGACCGTTTTCTGCCTTTTTGCTTGGTGTGGATTTTGCAAGAAGCATTTCCTCAGAGCTCCGATTTCTGCCCTCTTTTGGCACGTTCCCGTGGCTTCTGTACCGGTCTGCTGCGATATCGCCCTGCTTTCCCACCCAGCCTTGCAGCCCCCCTCATTCACGTGCGGTGGATGCTGCCCCGCTCCAGCTGTGGTTCTCTATATTGAAGGAGGAATATTCTGGCAATCTCTTCCTCCCTTTTAAATATCCGAGCCCATTACAATTTGAGTGAAGGATTCCTCTGTCCTCCAGCACGTTTAATTTGGCTGTCTCTGCGCTGTGCATAGAAGCTTCTGCACAAGTTTCCTGCCCCTTTTGTTTCTCTTAAATCCAACACTTTTCAAAGTTTAATTTAATCTATGAATGCAATATCTTTAAAATCCATGTAGCACAGTACAATAACCTGCTTCCTGCTCTCCACTTTAACTTCTGAACAGACCTACTGCCTCTGATTTAGAGGTTTTAAATAAAAAATGTGGCTTTTATTCATCTTCCCTTTCAGGCTCCATCTGCCTCCTTGAAAACCTGAAGCTTTTGCTTGAATCTTTTCCAGCTGTCAGAAGTATTCTGGGGAGGCTGAGGTAGATTAGATTTTATAGCTACTCTCTTCCACATTCTGCACCTGCCACCTCTGCTTCTCCCACCTGTTTCCTTCTTCTGTGCTTAGACCCACACCTTCGTACGGCGCAGCATCCCGGTCACCAGGAAGGACTGTGCAATGGGATTAGGATGAGTCGTTACTATAATATAGGGAAAGATTTGCATGTTTCTCTCAGGCTGCTGCCACTAAAATAACAACAGCTGCTCTAAACCTGAACCACCTTTCAGCTGGAGCCTTCCAGCGTTTGCAATCCAAACTCCTCAAGACTGCAAACTTGCCGCAAACAGCAGCCGCCTTCTATAAATCCGCACGTATGGATCTGTGCTAGCCCCGGCCCTTTCGCAGGGCTCCCGTGAGTAAATAGAATCATAGAATCATAGAATCATACAAGTTGGAAAAGACCTCTAAGATCATCGTGTCCAACCGTCAACCCAACACACCATGCCCACTAAACCATGTCCCTAAGGGCCTCATCTACACGTCTTTTAAATACTTCCAGGGATGGTGACTCAACCACTTCCCTGGGCAGCCTGTTCCAAGGCCTGACCACTCTTTCAGTAAAGAAATTTCTCCTAATGTCCACTCTAAACCTCCCTTGGCGCAACTTGAGGCCATTTCCTCTCGTCCTATCGCTTGTTACTTGGGAGAAGAGACCAACACCCACCTCGCTACAACCTCCTTTCAGGCAGTTGTAGAGCATGATGAGGTCTCCCCTCAGCCTCCTCTTCTCCAGGCTAAACAACCCCAGTTCCCTCAGCCGCTCCTCATAAGACTTGTGCTCCAGGCCCTTCACCAGCTTCGTTGCCCTCCTCTGGACGCGCTCCAGCACCTCCCTGTCCTTCTTGTAGTGAGGGGCCCAGAACCGAACACAGGATTCGAGGTGCGGCCTCACCAGTGCCGAGTACAGGGGCACGATCACCTCCCTGCTCCTGCTGGCCACACTATTTCTGATACAGGCCAGGATGCCGTTGGCCTTCTTGGCCACCTGGGCACACTGCCGGCTCATGTTCAGCCGGCTGTCAACCAGCACCCCCAGGTCCTTTTCCTCTGGGCAGCTTCCCAGCCACTCTTCCCCAAGCCTGTAGCATTGCATGGGGTTATTGTGACCCAAGTGCAGGACCCGGCACTTGGCCTTGTTGAACCTCATACAATTGGCCTCAGCCCATCGATCCAGCCTGTCCAGGTCCCTCTGCAGAGCCTTCCTACCCTCCAGCAGATCAACACTCCCGCCCAGCTTGGTGTCGTCTGCAAACTGACTGAGGGAGCACTCGATGCCCTCGTCCAGATCATTGATAAAGATATTGAACAGGACCGGCCCCAGTACTGAGCCCTGGGGAACACCGCTCGTGACCGGCCGCCAACTGGATTTAACTCCGTTGACCACAACTCTCTGGGCCCGGCCGTCCAGCCAGTTTTTTACCCACGTGCCTGAGGGAGTAAGGCCAACGACTGCAGGTGCCCTTTTGCCAGCGCATGCAAAGACGACTTGAGAAAAGCTTGGCTTTTCTTTCAGGACGGGTGCTGCCCAGGCCAGCTCCCTCTGTCCAAGCGGACACGTGGGGCTCTGGTGTTCATCCCGCTGCCGCGTGGCAAAGGCTGCTGACCGGACATCTTCCCCTTGGTGACACTGGGCTTCACCACCCCCTGCAGTAAACCAGGGGCTGGGTCTCCTGCCGGAGGACGGCGGGGGATGCACCCTGCCACTGTGAAAACAGGATGCGGTAAAAGGCTAAATCTTTTTTTACAGTTCAGTTGACTATTGAGAAAATGAACAGTTATCTGCTGTTCTTATCTAATAGTGGGTCTTCTGCTTCCTGTGTTATTGTAGGTAATGCAGAAATCATCTTGTGAACCTCATTTCCTTGAGATCTTTTCTCAATTCGCAGCTTCCCCTTCGCACACCCTTATGTAAGCAGCTCTCGGGTCACACCCTCTTCTGAAGTCATGTCTTGGAAACAAGAGATGCAGGAGATGTGGGCTGAGGGGGATCAGGGATAACTCCCGTTTAGAGCTGTGGTGTTTGTGGATTTGCAGTTGGCATCTGTACAGCAACAGATGGAAGGATAAAACTCCAGAACAGGTGGAGAGGACAGTTACCGTGAACTGTCTCATCTGCATCAACTCACGTGTTGAGGGGCAGAGCCTGGGCTGGGCCAGCACACCTCAGCGTGCCGGCATCAAAGCAGCGGGTGTTGTGCACCCAGAAGGACAGACTGCTGAGACAGACAGCTCCCACCCCCGCTTTGCGGGGGGCAGGACACCCTTAAGGATATCCCTGCAGACTGGCGTAGGCAGGCTTGGGCTGACCTTTTCTTTTAAGTGTTCAGAAGCATGCATGTTTTCTTCTTCTCTGGTTTGTGGGATTTCTAAGCAAATAGAGGTGGTGGAGGACGCAGGACAAGGGAGGGCTGTGTTCCCTGTGCTCGGAGCCGGGCAGCCTGCAAGGGCAGATCTTCTGCCCCTCTCTTCTAATCAGAAAGTTAGTCACAGCACTACCTTTTGAGGGGAAACCTCACCCCTGGGGGTCCCGTGCTCATGCAGACGTGCCGGGAGGGTTGATGGGGAGCATCTGCTTAGCGCTGGGAGTGCTGCACGGTCTGGTATCTCCTGCAGCACTTGGATCCTTACCACTGCTCTCCTCCCATCTCCTTTTGGACTCGCAAGCCATCTCCCCGGCAGGAGCTCTTCCTCCGAATGGCAGCCCCCAACTCAGGATGAGCTGCTGTGCGGATCTTACAGGGATCACAAGTGTGGATGGTGAAGGCTGACACTGGACCAGTCCAATCTCCTCCCTTGCCTTGGTGCTGTCTCCACGCAAGTCCCTCGGGAAGGGTGTGCTGCCTTTGCTGCCATCCTGCCCTCACGAGTGGGAGGAGAGGACTTGGCCTGAAGCATGCATACCTCTGCATCGGGTGTACGGCTGTGGGGAACGGGAGGAGAGGAGGAGCTCAGAGGATGCCGAGCTTCTGAGCTGGCCATGATGGAGCATCCCACTAGAGAGTCACCACTTCACACTACAGAGGGATTTGGCCTATGTCATTGAGGGAAATTTTGTGGCAGTGATTCTGCTCGTGCCTAAATGGAAACGGGGCCATTCTGAGGTTGAAATGGGCCACAAGCAAGCAGTGAAGGCAGCCTGGCAGGGCGAGTGTGGGCAAGAGGCAACGCGCTGCACGGGGCAGGGACGGCACTGCCGAGGAGCTGCGGGAAAGTGCCTCAGAAAGCAATGTTCACAGCTGAAGGGGGTGGTGAGGAGGCAGGCATAAAAACAACATGCAGAAAGGCTATGTGGCATGGAGATGGGATCAAGCCATAAGCGGTTGAGAAGCTAATGGTGAGCAAGTCCAGACAGTAAAGGAAGAGAGCAAGCGTGAGAGAGATGAGAGAGGCACCTTGCAAGACAGTGTGGGCACTGCATGGGCTGAAGCACCCCCTGTTAGAGGAAGTGGGAAATATGATAAAAAAGAGAGGGGAAGGCTGCTGTAGTACCTATAGGGACAATTAAGGTGTTAAACGCATGAAAGACAACATCGACATGGCATTAAAAATAAAATATATCAGGAAAGCATGGGCCAGGCAGGCAGTACCAAAAAACCTGTGAAAGAAAATAGGTACAGCCATCGTGAAGAAATACGATCCTACACATCCAAATGATGGTAGAGGAGTAGGGTTATTGTTAGCGCTATGAAAAATTAAGATGAAAGTAACTGGGGCCAGTCTTGCAAAAAGCAGTGGGTGAGACAGAGACTGTTTTAAGAACAGGCTGAAGTTCCTCTGATGAACCTCGGCTGGAGAGTGAAGCGGGGTAGGAAACGAGCCAGGGAATTGAAGATGTTTGCCATTCTCCTCAACTTTAGAAAGATCCCTCTTTCAATTTCCAAAGAGGGATTATAGGAAAGCAGCAGCAATCACCTGGTGCTCCTAGTGTGATAATTACAACCAGAGTGGTGCAGGGTGCGAGGCTCCTGCCACGCTCAGCGAGTTGGAAAGGAGGCGACAGTTTTAAGTCAACCCCTAGAGGAGCCGGTATCTTTGTTCGATTTTCCATGATGTGTTTAAACCTTCTGCATCAGGTGGTCCCTCCTCTGTATGAAGAGATGCATCCCCTCCGTATGAAAGCTGCCGAGGAGGGTGCAAGGCACGTCCGCGCCCTGCCCTGCCGTGGGTCCGGCAGAGCTGAGCTGGCAGCTACAAGTGAGGGGACGAAGAGCGAAGGGTTGTTGTTTCAAACCAAGGCGTGCAACTGCTTTGCAGGCATGGCCGTCTGCAAACGGGTAGTCGTGCTGTACGGCTAAGGGCAGGTGGGTGGCAACCAGGTTGTGCTTTGAACGCAACCCTCCGTGCCAAAGGACAGTCAAGGCTGTGGGCTGGAGACCTCTTTGTACCAAGGCAGTTTGAACAGATAACCACCAGCAGCTTACCCCACACCAGCCATAAATAAAGTAGTTTAGAAAAGCCACCCTGTAAGCAAAGGCAGCCTTGCACCCTAACTGGTCACACCAGCGCTCTGCTCTCCTGCCTTTGCTACTACGCTAGCAGAATAACTGGGATTTTGTTTCTCCTGCACCTCAATACTAATTAGAAAGTTGTCCTTGAGTTTCTTCAGCATTGTGCACAAAACCAGCAAGGCGTTAAGGGCCACCAGCTAAGAAGATGCTGTGTGAATGCTTGGCAGGCATCCACAGACCCTCACTTAAACACTTCTAAAGCAAACTAGAGCAAATGGCTCGGGCGAGGGAGGGCTGCGTCCCAAATGTTTTGCTTGTGACTATATTTTTACACTGGCAAATACACCAGAGCTGGTATAAACCATTGCCTGGAAATTCCTGTGCATATATTATCAACCAGTGACATCTTTATTAGTCCCAACTCCTTGTTTATCTGAGATCCCAAGGCCAGAGAAAAATCCCCTCTATGTTTTAGTTCAGCGGCATAAACATCAGTTATCTCTTGCCTCAGCTGCACGCTTTCCAGTGGGCTGTGGGTCCCCGGAGTCGTTCCGGTGCTTCTAGGGACACAGTGCTTTCCTGTAAGTGCTCTGGTGCTAGTGCTCATCCCGCGGAGCAGGGTTTGCCACCAACAGCGGTCAGCAGCGCTCCCCTACAGCCGCTTGCTGGAGCTCTTCTCTGCACCGTGAATGCACCTTGAATCCTCCTGTACCAGCGCGGGCAACGGTCCCTCCCGGAGCCAGGACACCCTGGCTGCAGCCAATCCCTCATCATCCCTCCCTGCAGCATCCCCTCACCTCCTTCGGGAAGAAGGGAAGCGTGCAGGAATGTGGGAGGACCGAGGCACGGGCAGCCCGGCCGTCAGCCTGTGGTTTGCAAGGTGATGGGAAGAGGGAAAGTTTTCTTTGGATCCTGGCCCATGGGTGTAACCACTATAACCTAGGTTTCAAATATTTTATTTTGGTTACTTTGATTAGCTAACCTGCTGGTGTCTCAAAGGGAAGCGCTGGGGATCTGCTGGGTCTGTGCTGCACCAATTGTATGGCATTAATGGAGCCACACTTCTGACGGGGGATTAAAAATCTGTCTGGATATGCTGCTCTTCTTTTTTCTTCTGTTTTTGTCACCTTCTCTTTCCCAATTTTTTTCTGAGAAATCCAGCAGTCACATAATAACAAGTGCTATTGGGTGAGTCCATTGTAAGCGTGGTGAAGGACTGCTATTTCTCTAAAAAAGCATGCATGCTGTGAATTTTGAAGAGAGAAAACTTTCATTATCCTTGTCGTGTAGGGGGCAATGCCAGGGAATTTCCTGGCAGTGGTGGGCAGGAGAGGCAGCCCCTCGCAGCAGAGAGGAGCCTTTTCTTGCTGGTATGAGTAAGAGAACAGCAGGGCCTGGCTGCTCCCGCAGCACCGGCTGGGGAGGTGCCAGACCTACATTGGCTGGTGATGCTGCAATGTTGAAACGGTAGCAAGGAAAACCCTATATTCCCTGCTGCCGCTGGTAGAGGCTGAAAAGGAACAGCCATCGGCTTGGGGGATGCTACTGCCTTGTGTAAATCCACTGCCATTTTTCTTCCACTCCTAATTGGCACCATACAGGCAACGAACCCCGCAGGAGAGGCGGGTACCGGTGGCTGGGAAGGTGTTTGCGTGCTTAGGTTTGTTTCCTACGAGTGGGCTAGGGCAGCAAATGTGTCTGTAGCTGTGTGGCATTTCTTGTCAGAGATGCAGGAGTTGCGTGGTTGCCAGTCACTGGAGCGACAACAGCTTTCTCCCCTTGGAGTGCTTTGGAAATCAGCCCCCAAAAAGTGCATCTTGATGTTAAATTACAGTAATGGACTGGCAAGCTGTCCTGACAACCTCCACGCTGTGCTTCTAGTAGAAAAAAATTCTAGATATTTTATTAAATCACGAGGTTGCAGGACTCAGGGTGAGCATGGTCTCAGTCCCCGTCCACGGTTTGTCACATTGGCGCTCATTTGGAGTAAATTCTGCTGTGACGCTACAAGTGCAGCCAAGTGCCACGAGCATCGGCACTCCTGGAAAGTGCCTTTCCAGGCGCTGCTGAAGCAGGCACTGTGTGAGCTCTTTCTAATCCTGTTTTGGATGTAGACTAAAAAGTCAGCATGCCGGATAGTTGAGTCCTGTTGGATATCTTGCCTTCCCTACTGTACTTTCTCAACCGAGGATTCAAAGTACCTGTCATCTTATGCGTAGCATGGGCACAGGACACGCTGTAATCAGCATTTCCAGCACCCTTTCGACAACCTCTTCTTGCACTTACTTCAGGAAACCAACATCAAGACTGAACATGAAAGAATTTATTTGTAGATCTTAAAACCCCCCAAATAGCAGGCTCTAGAATTAGAATGGAGTAAACTTGAGTTTCCAATGAACCATCACAAAATGAGAGACCGAAGACCTCTAACTACCCCATCAGTTCTCTGGAAATCTTAAAAACGCAGAACCTGTGGCATGTTGTTGTGTTGAGCAATACCTCGCTGTGATTGCGGCCCAACTTCTCGCACACATGAGCGTGGATCAACATACGTAAGGGCTGTAAAATCTGTCCCCAAACTTCCACATTTGCAACTTGAAAATACAGCTAATTAGTTTGCAGATCAGTTCAGGATCTTAAGGTGTAAAGTGTGTTGAGGATGCAGGTACGCATATGGTAATTAAACTATACCCAGGGGAACCAAGGGGAAATTGCTAACTTTTAATGTGAATGACACAGGAGAAGAACATCCTGCTGCCTCCCTGCTAGGGATGGTGGAAGAGCCGTACTCCTTCCGTTGCACAACATCATGTAGCTGATTATGAAAATGTAAAATTTCTTTCTGAAGTAAATTCAAAGCACCGTTCTTGATTTAAAGGAAAGAAGGGGTCACAGAGTGACATAGTTTGTAGAAACAGGCAGGAACAGCATACATTTGGAGCTTTTAAGATCAGTTGGCTTGGCTTGTCATGAGTTCACTGAAAAGGAAGGTAAGCAATGATTTCCCTTCTTAAAGTTTGTCTAATACATCCTTTAATTTCAGCCCTGCTGTAGGGAGTCAGACAGCTCGATTAATCAGCACGAGAACACCCTGCAGAAGTATGCAAGCCGGCGCAATGCCCCTCATCGCTGGCTCTCTTTGCTATGGACGATGAACCAGGAGAAGCTGGTGCCTTCTGGTAAGCAAAGCCAAAATCTCTGGTGCAACCCAAAGCACTCCTCCTATACACTGTGATCGCATGCTGGGTACAAAAACACTCTACAGTCCAGACAAACCTGGAAACGGTGCCTTCTGCTGAGGCTGCCTTTCTTGTTCAGTGCGTGCTGAGTTTTGATGCATCTTTAAAGGTTTCTTAGATTTACTGCATTGAGTTCAGCTCAGATAAGCTCCTAATTCTTCAACTCTGCACATGCATAGGTCAGGTAGAGCATGAAGTAGCTATGCTGGATCCACTGTTTCTTAATTCTGAGCTGGAACATCTCCTCTACAGGAGGAGGCTCGTGGACCTCCCTTGCATTTGTCCAGGACTCTGAGCAGTGGTGGGGAGTTGTATGTCCTGATGAGAACTACTTGAAAATGTTTTGTTGAATTTATTTTTCAGTTAACTAAGTTTTTTTGCTGGCTGTTTTGGTTTTTTTTTTCCTAACAAACTTAAGAAAAATATTTTTTCAAGAAAAACACTTCAAATTGAGCGGTTTCCATGTTGGAGTTCTTGGTTTTTGTTAAAACGTTATCACTAATGGCAAGTGCTGGCAGGATTGGCTGAAGTGTCTGATCTTTTTTTCAGGGGTCTGACTCCAGAGTGCCTTGTAATGAAACGGTTTAGTGCACACAGTCTAATTATGACAATGAAACAGGATGACTCAGCCACCCCCAGACCAAGCTCATTTGATTTTTGAGCCATGTGGTTTGTTTGCATTTCAGGGGGGGGACAAGAGAACAAAATTAAAACTCGCCTATAAAAGCAGTTTCTGGCTCAGAATATTCCTCTGGAAAAGAAAAAAAGACCCTGCAAAACTTCTGACACGGTCACGGTGCCCTGATGTGCGTTTGACCCGTGATGGTTTACAGCACAGAGAGGAGAGGCGAGGGGTTTGGTGTGTTACTGCTTCAGGGCTGTGCAACCCACCCTCACTGGGAAGACTGTTGCCTTCCTTCCCCCCCTCGCCCCCCCCCCCAAAAAAAAAAAACAAACACAAAACCAAACACTAAGAAACCCCACGCGGTGGTAGGCCAGAGCCCGTGAAAGCTCTTCACTTGCTTCAATGCAGAGTCAGGCAGATTTGGGCTGATTTTGCACAGAAGCAAACGACGGGCAGCTCTCCGGTGGGCGCAGGCGGGCTGCCGGCAGCTCCTTCTGCAGCAGTTGCCTGACCGTGGCCTGCTGGAGCCGGGAGTGACTGCAGAAATCAGTAGTTATTTGTCAAAGTCTGGATTACCGTAACGGAAGCAAAGTTTTGGGGCCAGCTTAAACCAAAGTCTGACTGGGGACCGCTGACGGTCACGTCTCAGATGTGACAGCTCCACTCCCATGTCTGGAGAGTGAAGGGCAGCTCTTCTACAGGCAGGAAATCTTTAAAGGATGGCCACCGACCTCTGGTGACCCAACGGAATGAATACTGACCATGTAGCGGCTGCAGGCAACTGCACTCTTCCTGCTAGCCTGAAAAAACAAGCATCCATGAGAAACAAAACAGCTCTGCAAGGACTCTCTTGCCCGTGAGCCTGGGCTGGGGAACGCCGCTCTTGTCCAAGGAAATTCCTCTTGCTCATCCTTGACCTCCCAGGCTGTTGGCTGCGACCCAAAGAAGACGTCCTCCTCCACCAGAACGCTGCTGGGGCTGTGGTACGCCTGACCTCCAGGAAATGAGTTTGTGAAAAATTACCAGTCCTCCCCCGTCCCTTTCTGCTTGTAACAGCTACGCATGGGAAAACCCGATTACCTCCTGCTGCCACCTTGGTAGGTTTATGGCTTGCAGTGTACATGGGACTGGACTTTCTTCCAGAATTATGGTATTGCTTTAGATGTTTAAGAGGTAATTTAAAGATGTTTCAGTTGCATTTTGAACTTAACCAGTCTACAAACTGGTTTTTTGAGGACAGCAAGTTCTGTAGCAATAGCAAGGACCTCAAGTTCCCCTGCTGAGGTTGTGTAACCTGTATGATCCTTTTTGGCAGAAAAGGAGTTCCTTGTTTTCTTAGTTAGAAAGGCTAACTTACCTTTTTTTTTTTTTTTTTTTAACCACAATCAAGATAATAAGAAGGGGTGGGGAGGAAAAAAGTCATTCACATAATCTAGTTCTGCTAAGCTTTAAAGTATATGAATTCCTCTCTTACCTAAATAATGCTCAATGCCATTTTCTTCCCCGTTTTATACTTGCAAGGAGCTGAGGACATCAGCAGCGTGTTAGGATGCTGATCGCAGGAATCATTCTAGGTGTTAATTGTTCAGACTTGAACCTTCTCTCCCACGTGAAGAAAACAAAGAAAATGCTACCTGCAGTTGGATAGTCACTATTTTTAGCTTGGCTGGAACATAACACCAAAGGGAGTTGTGTGATTTTTCTCATCTGCGTGTTGCTGTGCGTCACGATCTGGCTTTGGAGCAACCTCCTCCTGCACCAGTCTGGGAGGAGGTTGCAAGTGCGCGGGGCTGGGTTACCTGTGTCTGCGCGTACTCCGCTCTGCCCCACCGCTGTGCCTACGGGGTTGCTGGAAAGTAATAATCACGGTGAGGTTACAAACAGTATACATGGGGCTGTGCTGCGCCCAGGGCATGGCGTGGGGCCCCGGAGGCAGAGGAGCGATGTGGTCAGTCACCCTGACCTAAACCACATCTGAGAAGACCCCAGCTCCCGTGCCCTGCCACGCTGGGTTTTGCTCATACCGTCTATTAGGGGCCGGACCTTGCGATAAATCCAGCACCCTACCAGACCCCGGTAAAATTCGGTGTCTGGACAGAGCGAAGAGTGAACGCTGCCTTTAATCCATTCCTTGTATTGAACCTGATACCTTTCCCTCATGCTTTGACTCCTCCTGCCATGCACAGAAGCGAACCTGGGCCGCTGCCTGCAGCAGGGAGCTGAGCAGAGGCGCATCCCCGAGGAGCTATGTACCAGCTCAGGATCCGGCCCCCTCTCCCTCCTCTGACAGATGAAGGGGAGATGCAAGTTCATAGACTACTTGTGCAGATAGAAATTGGAGAAGAAAACACGGCCCATAGGCTGCTGGGTTTCTAACCCATTCGCAGGCAGAATCCTGGCTCCGAGTGAGATTTTGCTTTCTTCCATGTGTGGCAACTCAGTGACACAGAATTTTCCAGCAAAAAAAGTGGATCCGCCTTTTTTAGCTCGGGCTGTGTGTGGACTTGCATTTCTAACGTTGTCTGCAACTGCAATCTGAGACAATTGAACCTGCCTAATTGTTGCTGTACGTATACGCTGCACGTGTGCCAGCGGGGATTATACATCCTCCCTTCTCGTTGCTGTTGCTGCCTGGGGTCTGCCATTTCTCTACCAGTTAAATGTGTCATATTTTTATTGAATAGCAACATCCCAACGCAAAGAAGAGATAAATACAATGCGGACCTAATGAATCATGGGCTCTGGTAGACTTGCTCAGCCCCAGGAGAGTGTCTGGAGCTGGCCAAGGGATGAAACACCGTGGCCTAACTCTTGTTTTTCTTCACTTTTGCCTGGAAAGTGCACCCACGGGAATTCAGAAAACAAGATTCATCCTGCCTGCGCAAGAATCCAGGATCCTGAACGGGCCGGGAGGAGGAACGTGCCTGGGAGGGCGAGGGGGCTGAGTGGCATCGTGCTCCGCTCTGCCCAACGTCCCTCTCCGAGGCCGGGGCTGGCTGCTGCCGCTGCCCGGGGAGGTCTGGCGAGGGGCTGGCCAGGCGCAGGTGTTACCAAAAAAGCCTTGGTCAGCACAGTGCGTGCCAGGCTGAACAAAAGCCGGTAACAACACCCTCCTGTGAGAAGAGCAAATGAAAGGGAGGACATGGGCAGAAGCGCACATGTACGACACCATGCAACCCTTTCCCTCTGCTCAGGGCAGGGTAGGCTTCAGGATAGACATCAAAGATTAAGCCTGACCAGAGAGGAACGAGAGATGGGCAGCAAGAAGGACCAGAGAACTTGGAAACATGACCAATGAGGGCAGACTGAGCGAACTAGCATTGGTTAGTCCAGAGGAAAGAAGAGTAGAGAGACTAGTTAAGCCTCTAATTATATAAAAGACTACCACAGAGCAAGGCAGTAAATTGTTCTCCCACTGGAGAAACGGGAAAAATTACAATAATGGAGACTTTTGAAAAGACATTGAGACTTTCCAACTGCAGGATAAATAAGCCCTGGAAAGGATATAGACTGGGACAACTCCATCAATAGATGTTTTTAAGACCAGGTTAGACAAACCTTTGTCAAGAATGCAGCTTTGGGCAGTGAGGATGGACAACGTGGATTTTTGGGGTTGTCTTTATTTCTTCCTTTTTTTTTTTTTTTTTTTTTGGAGTTGGTTTCACTGTGATGAAGCCAGAAGCTTCAGGAGATAATTTCTGCCATTGCACGAGGTGAAGGCATTCATGCATGTCCCAAGTGTGCTGGGACTTCTGTACAATCGGTCTGCCCAGCACCTGTGGTTTCCCTGCGATTCAAGGAGAGTCAGGTTAGGCAACCGAGGAGGTGGCAACTTATTGTCATAAAGTTATTAAAGCTTTAATCAGAGAGTTAAGGAATTGAAGATGTGACAAAATTTTTTTTTCATGTAAAAGCCACTCAAACCCACTTTTATCAGCCTCTTGGTAAAGGAGTCTTTGAGAAAGATTCCTTTTAACAGCCCCATAAAAGCATTATCTATTGTTCCTGAACTTCTAATATTAGCAGGCACAGAGCATAAATATTAATCACTTCATTGAGCAGCTGAGTGCTTGTCTGTAATGTTTCCAGCAACGCACAGGTAAACGTGCCCCCTCCCTGCCGAGACAGTCACAACTAGCAGTTGCGTGAATACAGCCGTGGGGGCAAAGCTGTCAGCCAGCAACCTGCAGACCCGCCTGCTTCTTCCCACTGGAAACCGAACCCGATGGAGAATCGGTAACGCTGGGACATGCAGCAGCAGCTGCAGGTACAAGAGTCCCTGAACTGGCCTGGGATGTGGCTGGGACGGGACAAGAGTGTGCTACGACAAAAGCCACCTTTTTATGCTGTTCCTCTTTCAAGGCTGCCTATCTCTTTAGACAAATGGAGAGGAGTGACTATGACTCCCTGTAACTGCTTGTTCTTCTGCAGTGTAGGAAAAAATGACTTGGACGAAGATGCTGAGGCCAGCTTTGTTCCCCAGAAAGAAGCACCGCCGGAAGGTAAGAGTCATGAGCCTGAAAAAGCCAGCACAGCTCAGCACATCCCTCTGGAATTTGGATGCTCTCCCTCACTTCCCCTGTGGTCTCCTCTGCTGTCTGCCGGGGGCATGGCAAGGCAAGTGGGTGAGGTTCACCCCGCAGAGGCTCCTGGGCTCCAGCAAAGATTGCTTTCGGTTATCTGCAGACTTTGGAAGAGTTTCCAAAGATAGGGGAAGGTTTCCCTCCACCATGGGTGGTCCCTCTTCAGGCACCATCATGGTCTAAAACCTCGGCACAGCAAGAGGGGAGGGATGAATGGTGTCAGGAGGCGAGGGGGGAGCGCTTACAGTGGTTTGGGGCTTGCTGTGCCAGCCAGGCAGGTGAACTTGTTAAGTTATGCCCTTTCCTGCAAGCAGCGCAGCACGAGGGGAATCCGAGATGGAGCTGAGGACCAGCGAGAAGGGGACTTCTGTGAGAGGGGAATGGGTGGAAGGAGAGGCAGAAAGCGAGCCCGTGTGTTACCGACCTGGAGCCCCCGAGGGGGAGGGCAGGAGGTGTTTGCCAGCTCCTTGCATTGACAGCAGGTACCTACCTCTCTGCAGTCCAAGTGCAAAAGGACTGGGAAGATGCTCAGTGAAGGATCTCAGCCCAGGCTAAGACCTTTCCGAGCAAACATCCACATAAACATACCACAATTAGTGGTAAATGTGGGCTGGCCAGCTGCCCATCCCACTTATGTCCCTACTCAAGAGCTGTGCAAACTCCTCCTGCCTTCAGGTTCAGTGTAAGGTTTAACCAGCTTTTAAATGCTGGGAAGTGCCCTAAACCATTTTGCATATGTAGGAAAGTGTCTGCCTGCTGTGAAACCCCAGCTCCGGTCCTGGTGCTCGAAGAACAGCGCTCTGGGCCAAGGGTCATGAAGGACACAGGGTGCCGTACAGAAACCCGGCCAGGACCCGAGCCCCGCGCCCCAGCCTTGCCCAGGCAAGCAGGCTCTGCCTCCCTGCTTCTCCCGGGCAATGCATCAAACTGCTTGCGGGGAGCACCCTACTCAGCCCCTCTGCAGCCGGGGAGAGGCACCCAAAGTCGGCTGCACTGCGCATGAAAGCTGCATCTCCCTCAGGTGCCTGGCTCAGCCTGGTACCGGCTGTAACGGGAGCACCTGGGGAGGGCACAGTGTTGTAATGTGAACCTGCATTCCGCAATAGCGCTCTGGGTTATTTCTTTTCTGGGTGTTTGTTTCAAAATATTTTGTATGTCCTTGCAGATGTTTCATCTCCTCTGACGTCGGAGAGCCCTCGGGAAGACCTCACTCCGGTGGGAGTGGAAAGGTCCGTGTGCAGGGGAACATCATCTGCTGCCGAGGTGGCAGTAAGGCACAGCCAGATGCCAAGCTTGGGCACAGCCTTGTAGGATATGACCCCAGACCAAAAGCTGGCTCCTTTCAAGGTGGAAAAACATGGATACACCCCAGAAACAGTTTGCCTGCTCTTTCCAGTTGAGCCAGGATAGGTACAGTGTACCATGTCCTGCAGCCCCAATTGCCCCCCAACGGGGAATGACACTGATTTAAGCAGGACTCTGTTTTGGCTCATGTGGCCAGGGTCGCTCCTGTTCCAGAATTCAAGCTTTTATGACAACCCTAATCATATTACTTGCCTAATTAGTACCTAACTTGGCAAAACGTATTTGCTCAGGCTGGTCCTTGCTCGTGCTTGTATGTTTGATGCAGAAATAGAAGAGGCTGAAAGCAGTTAAAGCCTGAACCTTGTTTAAGCCAGAAAGTAGCTGTGAGCCCCGTTTTTTGTGCTCTGGGCTGCAGGCAGCCCCTGGGCACGCGCCCCGTGCCGCTGGTACGCACGGGCGCTGGGGCTGGAGCCGTGGGCCAGCCGGCTCTCCCGGGGGTGGCAGCGAAATAGTGCCGGGGGAAGCTGCCTGCGTCTTGCTAATGAAATACTGATATGTCTGCGTTGTACATTCAAAATAAGGCCGTAGTAATCAAGATAGATGGCAGCTTTGCCGGAGCTAGTGTCTGTAGTTCTAATAGGGGTAAGATCACTTTTTGCTTATTTCCAGAAAAAGCTCCCTAAAGGCAGGAGAAAAGGAGAAAGGCACGGAGCGGTATAAAGGCAGGCGGGCAGGAAAGGGCGTTGTGCGCTACCACTGAAGGGTTTCTGCAAGGGGAAGGGGAAACTTTCTCCCAGGCAAGTACAACGCCGAGCAAGACCCTCTGCCCTGCGCGCTCCTCCGTCAGAGCAGTGCCAGCGGTCAGGCTTCAGCCTCGCCGACGGCTTCCCAGGGTGCGGACACCTCCGTTACCGCCGGGTATGGGGAGGTAGGTGCGGGTGGGGAGGCACCCCAGGGGAAGGCTCGGGGTCTGCGGGTGATGGGCAGCCGTTTCTCTCCTCCGCGGCTCTGCCATGGCGGGAGGACGATGAGGATGCTGCGTCGCGCTGCCCTGCTCTGAATGACTCGTCCTTTCCAGGAAAGCAGCCGCCCTGAGTTTTTGACCAGGCTTCACCAGTGCCAGCCCCCCCGGTACCGTTCATCGCCTAACACCCCTCAGCTCGCTCCTCACCCGGGCCCCGGCGGGCAGCGCCCGCCGGTGAGCGGCGGGGCGGGGGCCGCTCGCCCCGTCCCCGCCGGAGGCAGCCGGGCTGGCGGCGGCGCCTCCCCCCGCGCGGCGGCCCCAGCCCCGGCCCCGGCCCCGGCTCCGGCTCCGGCTCCGGCCCCCGCCCCGCCGCCTCGGCGCAGCGCCGCGCGGGGGAGCGACGCTTAAATGCCTCGGCCGCGGCGGCAACAAAGGCGGGCGGCGGCGCCGGGCGGCGGTGAGCGAGCGAGCGAGCGGGCGGGCGAGCGGGCGGGCGGCGGCAGCAGCAGCAGCGGGGCCGGGGCTGGCGGGGGCGCAGGTGCCGCGGGAGGGCGGGAAGGGCCGCGCCGCCCCCAGCCCCGCGGCCCTCGGGGGTCTCGGCGTAGCCGGGCCGGGGGCGGCGGCTCCGGGGCGGGGGGAGACCCACGAGCGGTCTCGAGTGAGCGGCGCGCTCCCTTGGTTGACAAGTGCCAGCTCCGCTGCGGCGTAACTTTATTAATTCCTCTTACTGTTTTTTTTTTTTTTTTGTTCTTGTAACCCCGTAAATAGAAACTTTCAAGCGGTCGTTGTTCATGGCCGTAGCTGCCCAGGCTGCTCGCCCCCCCTGCCTCGGCTGGACACCCCGGCCGCTGCCCGGGCTCCTCTCCCCGGGCAGGGGCGGGAAGCGGCGGGGCCCCGGCGCCGCTCGGCGGGGCTTTGCCAGCAGAAAACCCGGTCGATCCTGGCCGCGGAGCCCGCCCCAGTGCCGGCACCGAGGGAGGTCGGGCGGGGGATGAGGCAGATAATGCCAAAGAAAAATGTACCCTGTGCCTCCAGCCCCTTCCTCTCCTCGTATCCGTGCTTGTCCCCCTCTGCGTTTAACTGATCTCTGCTGGCGTGGGTCAGTCTGCACAGACCTACCAGTTGTAGCAAGGGATGTACGCTGTAAGTAATTTTAGAAGTAGCTAAATTCGTTTTCAGTAGCTCACAGCAGGTCAGACTGCAGAGAGGAAAAATACTATTTAACGTGTTTGCTGTGTTGCCATGCATTAGTGTTTTCTTTTGGGGCAAATCTTGTTTGCTGTATTTACGAGCCCTCCTGCAAATCTGGGCGGTGAAGGGGTCCCGGGGAGATAAAGGAGTGGAAACTGCTGCTGCTCCATGCTGTTTTCCATAACTGCCTGCTGCAACTGGATCTAATCACTGACAGTGTCCAAACAAAAATATCTGAGAGGGAAAAGGTGCCATTGCAGGGCAGCTGGATGTAGCAGGAGATTTTCTTGGCTGTGAGGCAGTGAGAAACCAGAGCTGCCTGTTAATGTGCAAGGAATGAATATAACTTGCAAAACTTCCTTGGTGGCACGCTCACAGGACTGCACTTGCCTAAAAGGTTGGTAGCTAACATAATGGGATTTTATAACCTCCTTACACGAAGGATTGTGGAATAGTTTTCCTGAGCTGGGCTAACCTTAAATACTGGGGAGCACTGTGATGCACGCCTGCATGATCCTCCTGCTCTCGGAGGGGAGTTGGTGGAAGGAGACCTCCGCAGCGTGGGGCAGGCTTACCTAAAGTGTATTACTGAGGGGGAAAGGGGTGGCTTTCTGGCCTCAGCTTTTGCTGCAAGACCTGGTTATTGGCCTTGGTCGTGTGTGTCTTGGAGAGTTGCCCTCATCGGGTAAAGTCCAGGAGAAGATAATGAGCACACGTTCCTCGCACTTCGTAACCGTGCCCTTTTGCCTGGGTCATGGTGTCAAGGAAGGTTTAAGTGAAGCTTTGAGTAACTAAAGAGTTCATATAGACATGAGTGATGCTGAGTCTTCCCTGGGAGGAAGAATATTCCCAGGAAAAATCTTCCCCAGAAGGCCCCTGGGACAGAGGCCAAGAGTGTCTAATGAGGCAAGCTTTTCCTATTAGCTGCAGCTTTTGTTGTTGGAGGGTGAGGGCTTGGGGGGCTGGAATCAGCAGGCACGGGGACCTCCGAGGGCAGGCAACCTTTCTCCAGGTCTCCTCTGCCCTGGGCAGCCGATCTCCTCGCCTCGGCGTAAGCCACTGCTTCGGAAGCGATGCAAGTGCTGAGTCTAGACAAATAATCCGTTTTCTTCTGGTTTAGCTAATTGGTTTGCCGCTGCTGGAGGTGATGGTGCTACAGAGACGAGCAGCTCCCTGGTGCCAAGGCATGTGTGCTCAGGGAGCTCCGGCGCAGCGGGTGCTGGGTGCTGGCGACAGGACAGCCTTCCAGGGCTGCAGCTTGGCTCCAGATAAATCTGTCCACTGGCTTTCTTTCCTTCATTTTATGGTTCCTTCCCTTAGGTAGGCAAAACACTGTGGAAGGAGCTCTGTTTTGGGCTGCATTTGTACGCAGCAGTGGTGACTTAGTGCGGGCTTTGTGGGCATATCGTGGGGTCCTCTGCCAAAATGTGTGCCTCTGGCAAAAGCGGTGGCTGGCCTGAAAATCCTCCTTGGGAGATGGACAACCCATGCAGTTAGCAGCGGTGCTGCAGTGCTCAGCTGGGCATGTGCATGTCCCTCACTGATAGCAAATGTGAGGTTAAATTTCAGAAAACAGGAGGAATACATGATCATCTTTACCTAATTCCCACGCAAACAAATATTTGTTGATGAGGCTTTGATAAGCAGGCTGCTGGCTGGGTGGCTACTGTTTGTTTGCAAATACTCTGTTACTTGGTTAAAACCAAACTCTGGAAATGGAGGTGCATCAGTCATTCACTGAGACCTAGTTTTCTAGGGACAAAATAGGCAAGTACTTAAATCTTGATTTGAAGCGATTGCTGGCGGAGTCCTCTATTGCAGGAGCTGGAAATGCGTGGGAGGAATTAGCGGTGCCAGTGTAAGATGGCTGAGGGTGGTCTAATGAATGGCAAAACAGACGCAGCCGGTAACGTTTCGTATCTTTAACTTTGACCTTGAGACTGTGGTGCGAGAGGAACTCGGCTGCAGAAGCAGATTACTGTATATTCAGAGGCTTATTTCCCTGCCTGCCTCTGTCAGAGGATAGATAGCCCGCTGAAGGGCAGCCCTTTGCCAAAGGTGGTGCGTGCATGGCAGCGCCCACGCAGGCACCGTAACCACAGCGCTTGGGAAGCACACGGCTCGCTCTGCCTCTGTGTTGCTCCAGGCTGGAGGAAGCGGAGGATGATAATGGGTGCTGGCCAAAGTCCACGTCAGGTTGTGCTGCCCTTTGTTTTCAGGCGGGCTGGTGCTGAGGAGATGTTCAAAGTCAAGTTCTTCCACCTCCTGTGCTTCTCCTGACCCGCTTGATCTGCTGCATTGCCAGCTTTTGAAAGGGCAGAAATGATGCAACGGAGCCATGATCCTCCTCCCTTTCCACAGGAGAGGCTAAGCAGCGCGCGCAACCCTCGGAGAAAATGTCATTTTCCTGTTCTCAACTTGACATTCATAAAGATCACGATAAAAGGTCTTATAGAATCGTTTTGATGATCTTTTACGAAATGCACGGACCTTTTCCATAGCCCTTGGATTTTGCTAGAGTGATGTAAATCACAATTCTGCACAGGATTAGCAATCAAAGAGCATTATGAATCAATCTGATACTTTGTCTTAACCATAGCCCTTCTTAGGTTGCTGACCTACATATTATAGCTTTCACTATAACTGCTTCGCTGAGGACGGGCTTTGTTTCTGAGCGTAAGGTGGCCCAACTGCTGGAGATCTGTGTGTGTGGAGAACATTTTCATTGAGATTCCATAGAGATTGACTAAAATTCCTGGTGACTTCAGATGCGCTTGAAGTCTGTGCTGCTTGGCTGGTAACTTGTCTATGAAGTGTGAAATAGAAGTGCTTCCTTTGAGTGTTCTTTTAATTATAATTGTGCTGATTAAAAAAACTAGATGATGAAATGAGATGCTTTCAGTAAAAAGTGCTCTTAGATGTCTAGCCAGCAGGAATCATTGTTATCAGATGCTCTAATCGCTTGTGTGATTAAAAACCTTGGAAAAACTTATATGTTTGAGCACTTGCTTATAGGTAAAAATAAAGGTTTGTTGCCTTTCTTGACGTGCACTGCAGTTCAGCCTTTAGTGAGATGCGAACCCCAAGCTTCCTCCGTAAAATCCCTCCCTGAGGTTCGCTGGTGGTGTTGTCCGAAAAGCGGATTAGTGCCCGGCGTGCAGGTAACCAGTTCCACACGCTCAGGAGAGATATTGTTTTATTCAGGCCTGGGTACTCGGTGGACTTGCCACAAATCAAGCATCCCTGGTCTAGTCACCTTTCTGTTTATATCCATGCTTCTCATACATATTTTAAATGTCTCTTTTACATATTCATTACTTTTCCGAGAACTAATTATAATATTACATCATCTTAAACACATGCGCACTAAAGCCTTTAGGGTCTCCGTGAGGGTCTCGGGTGGTCTCTGGTGGTCGGCAGGGTAGTGAGCTCTTCATGAACTTATTTCCTCTTTACCTTATAGGGTCGCAGTTTGTCCCTGAGCCATGCTTGGACCATGTTTGTTTATAGTTTCCAAGGTTATTCTTCACTAGAGCCTAATGATGCTTCCAGGATACACGATTTAGACTGGTTACAATTCTACACACCTGCAAACACAACACCCGCTAGTTACCTAACTTCTAAGCAACAAGTCCTCATTCTTTAGAATTACAGAAGCGAACAGTAGAATTACAGAAGGGAGCAGTATGGAATAGTAGATACTGTACCTACTGCATCAGTGGTACCGATGCAAATGCACGTGTGCTCGTTCCACTCGCAGGTGAGTTTTTCTTCTGATTCCTAGAGTAACGCGGTGAACAATGATAGCAAGGAGGGTCCAGAGTTGGGTCTGCGAAGCAGCGAATTACCTGTTTTAAGGCAGCACTTAAGGCCATTCCTACGAGTTGTTACAATTTCAGCTCTGCCAGATAGATCCCTTAGTTTGAAGGACACTGGGAGGCAGCGAGAAGTGTACGTACGAGTGTGTGTGCGCTTCCCAGCGTGTACCAGTAGACTGCATGTGTGCTTCTTAGTGTGTTCACTGGTGCCAGGGTTGGTAAAGGTCCTTTCAAGTAGAGTGTGTGTATGGCAGCACGTTCACTTGGGTATGAAATCTAATTTGGTCCTCTGAGTACTTAGGAGCTCATCTGTAAAAGAAGTAACAGGGCTGCGGGATCGAGCACCTCTGTGCAATGTGGGAGGTCCGTCCTCTAGTTTTTTATCTCAGCAGGTCCCAAGTGGTGCCTTTGCTTAGCTCAGGTTTGCCGGTCCCTCAGCAGTGTTTGGAAACCGGCTGCTGAATTTCTGCCTTACGTGCTTGGCTTGGGGCGTCTCTGAACTTACAACTCTGCCAGCAAGTCATCAGATGATCTTAAATATTTGCTCATGATCTGTTGTTCACCAGTTATCACCACCTTTGTTCTCAAACAAAGGTTGCACAGAAAACTGCAACACAGCATCGTGCTTATTTTACATCCTCATAGCTCAAAAAACGTCTGTTTGTGAGATCTTTATTTAAAACAGAAACATTGCACAGAATATTCCCCCCTTTTACCAACAGGATGCCGAAGGGCAGGGAGGCCTCTGCTTTTTCACACTTACTCCTGTGCCCAGATGCCTTTCCCTGGGAATGGTACGTCTGTACAGGCAGAAGAGAGCTCTTTGCCAGGCTGTGCTAACGTTTCTGTGTGCCTGACGTGCGTTTCCCCTGGGAGCTGGCGGCTAGTGAAAATGAACGGAGCGAAGCTGCTTGCTGGTACGTACCTGTGTGCTGCTGGGGGAAGCAGAGAACCTGAACGCATCCAGCGCAGGGTGCCAGTCTGGCTGGCTGTACGTTGCACGCTGATCTTTGCTCAGCAGCTCCCGGGGTACTGGCAGGCGTTTGTCATGGAGCCCGGTTGTGCCTGGGATTCTTGGGCGTGAGAGGAACTGGGAACAAGCTAACGCTCCCCTCAGAAATGTTGCATCCATTCCCACTTACGATGGATGAAGCAGTAAAATTTTGCAGAAAAATAGAAGTTGCTGACAGCAGTGATTAATTTTTTTAATATGCATTATGGCTTGCCCTTTGTACCTTTGTAATATAGCGTTCGCTGATTAGAAAATCAAAGGGCTTCAAATCAGCCTGACTGCGTTCACTGGATTTTCTGCAAATAGGCTGCGTGTGCCGGCAGAGTCCCCTGTCTGTGGGGAGAGCGTGTTGACACTCGGTGGGATGGGATGACAATAGAAATTGTCACGGCAGTCTTGCAGCAGCAATAGCTACTTTCTAAAATAGATCTCCTGGGGACGAAAAGAGATCCGTGGTCATGGTTTCCCCCTGCAGATGACTAATCTCAAGGAGCTGCTTTTTATCTTGAAATAACATTTAACTCTCAATACCAGAGAAATGAGTTTTTTGTTTTTTCTAAAGCTGTTTGCAAGACAGAATCCTCAGGAAGCGCTGCAAGTGGAGGGGTAATGTAGAGCTCCCTGTGCCTTCTGAACAGAGCGGCTCAGGCACAGAGCATCTTGCAAAGCAGTTAGTTTGTATTTTAAATAAATAACTAAAAAGTCTTCTCTGATTGCTCAAGGAATAGACCTTCTTGCTATGAGTTGCATTGCCTAGCAAGACTGAAAATTTGAGCGTGATCCTTTGTTAGCTAAGTTGGGATGTTATGTTTCTTTATTTGGTTGGGTTTTGCTTTTTTTTCTCCTTCTCCCAAGGTATAGTTCTGCATAACTTAAAGATTTTACTTTGGTCCAGGGATGTATAATCTCTGTTGTTTCTTGATTGTCCCTATGCCTGGCTGTAATCCTGCCATCCTTTGTGCTTGCAAGGGATCTTAAGAAAGTTAGAGATTTGGACGTACAAGATTATAATTGTTGGGATCAAACTATATATTTTTTTGTTTTGTTTACATTTTTATATAAATTTATATTGATACTCCACCCAGCTCATGTCCCCAGCAGAGATTCAATATAAAGAATTGTTGGGGAGTTGGGCACTTTGTAAGTGAGGTCCATTAGCAGGAACGGAGCAGAGATGGAAGCGTTGTGTTCTGGCTCCTCTGTGCTGATTTTTCACCGGTGAGTCTGACTGAAATACTGTATGTGTTTTATGAGAGTCTGGAAGGTGCTGGGTGAATTTTGCTCTCATCCAGATAATTGTGTCTGAATTTGAAGTTCGTTTCCTATTAACAGCTGTTCTTGCAATCTTGAAATTCACTTTTCACGAATGCTTATGTCAGTGAAAGAGTGGAGCTTTCCTGGGATCATAAAAGAGCGACCAGTTGTGCCTTAAATTCCTTCCAGAGCTTGATGGCATATGTTTTATGGAGTCTGTAACGCTGCTTAGGAAGCTGCCTTGCGCCTCTCTGAACGAAACACATCGTGGAGGGGAACCTCCTCTCCGGTAAGTGCCATGCTGTGAGTTGCCTCCAACAAGTGCCGCGGGGGCAGGTTTTAGTGGACAGAGATGGGATTCAGGCTGAATGAATCAGGGACAGAGCTGAAGGAAGTAGTCCCACAGATGTGTTCTAGCATTGGAGGCAGGGGGATTCCTGAAGGCAAAAATGGGATCGATAGAAATAAATATTGCTTGTGCCTGTAACATGAAAGGGTATTTTGAGAGACGTGAGAGTGCCGAGCTGGAAGAGAAGGAAGAGCAATGCTGGAAGGACACTTCAATTCAAGAATGACTTGCACGATGGGTTAGTCAAGCTTTCTGCTCACGGTACAGAGCGGGGACTGAAAGATCGTTGGCATTTTCAGGCTCTTCAAATTTGATTTAACATGTGTTTAAAGAACAGCTGTCTTGAATCTGGCCAAATGAGCGGTTCACCTATGGATTGAGGAGTCTGAAAAGGCGATGGAGAGGTGGCGCTGAGCAGTGGCCCCACACGTTGTGCGCAGGGGCTGCTGCCGTGCCGGCTGTGCCGAGCCAGCAGCAAGGCTGCACGCTTTGTGTCAGGGATCTGGAACGCGCAGAGAGATGGGAGAGCTGCACGAAAGGAATCTCCTTTTATTTGGATTTATCTGCTGGTTTTCAGAGCAATCACTACTTGCTGTCTTCTATTTCAATCTTTTATAACATAGTGTGGGTGTGGACTGGGAATATTTTAGGTCCTGTGGATGCAGCTCAGCAATTTCAGATGTGGTTAGAAGTGTGTTTTTAAAAACCAAGGGGAACTCCTTCAAGTCTGCACCTGGGGTAAGTGTTAATTTTCAAGTGTGGCATAGCTCCCTTCTGCCTTTCTGCTCTCAATTTTGGAAACTTCTTCTCACTTCGTAAATCACTTTGCAAAACACCCGTCTCTTTCAGATGGACAACACCGATGCGTTTCAATGAACTATGTGTTCTAAAGTTGAGAAGTTTTCCTAGGTATTATGGAAGTGCAATTGGATAAACATTTTATTAGGTATTCATGGATTGTTTAATTAGATGGATAGAGGATCATATACTTGCAATCTAAGGAGAAAAATTTGGAAAGGTTAATTAAGGATTAGTTGTAAAATTTGATGTCAGAAATAGTGTTAAGTTTCAGCGTGGACACTCTTAATTAAATTTAGTTTAGTTCATGCTGGAAGTGAATGGAAATGAAGGAAATTTAAGCTTACCGTAGCTACAGATGTGAGGGTGTACCAAGGTCATTAATGCATATTAACTCATACTTTTAAAATTCATGCCTGCCTTTAATTTGGCTTGATTTTTTGCCATCTGTCTCCATGCAAACAACACTCTGGAAGCCTGAGTTTTTTTGAGGTATTGCAGAAATGCCTTTTTCATCCCACTATTCCTTCGCAACCTCCGAGCTGAGATTTTATGGTGGGTGAGGGCAGCAAGTAAAACCCTGCAGGTAATATTTCAAATGCTTAATTTTGCGCCTAAACATCAGCTCGCCAGTGCCAGCGTTTCACGTCTGTGAAGTGTTCTCAGGCGTGAATGCCGCGTCCTGCCAGGCGTGCACCGAAGCAGGCCGGTGCGGCGGTGGGGTGCCCCGGCGGCTGCAGGGCAGGAAAGGGCTGCCTCTATCGCAGCCGCTTCTGCTCACGGCGCAGCTCCACCGACGGCAGGGTTTTAAGCCGAGTCTTAGACCGCCCATCTGTCAGAGCCCTTCTCGGGCAGCGCTCAGCCTTCTCAGCACCTCAGCGGTGGTCTGATCGGTGGCTGAGCTGATAAAACCAGTCACTGCTGTCAGAAAGTCTCAGGTCTTTCTTCCCAGCTTCCACCCGCGTGGATCTCCCCTGGTTGCTGTAGCTGCCTAATCTGGAAGAAGACAAACCTGGGGTGTGATTAACCACTACACAGGGCTCCCAGTAAGCAGAGGGAGCAGCTGCGAGTGTTGCCAGCTCCCCGTGCCCCTGAGCAGCAGCCCCAATACGTGCTGTTCTTGGCCGGCTGGCGCCCGGGGGCTGCGGGACGGTGACGATGACTTTTGGAGAGCGTGGCCCACCATTTCTGCCCTAAGCTCACCTGCCAGAATTTCGGTAACCGCAGGCTGTGCTGGTGGTGGGGTTTTCGTGGCTAGCTTTTTCCATGGCTGGCTGCTTTTCTAAAGAGAAAACACGCAGGCTGGGCAAGAAGGTAATCACGTCCTGCTTCTCCCCATCTGAGATTGCCCCACAGGCTATCCATGTTTTAATGCTGTGTCGCAATCTTGCAATTGTTTTAAAGCATTTCTTAGACGGGCAGACTAAAGAGCACCTTGCAGGCATGCCCAGAATATCGACTCTGCACACCTTTTCCCTTGGCCAAATGCCTGGCTAACAGTATGCTCCAAGAAACCTTCTCCTCCTTCCAGTATTGCTCCTTCTAGCCCCTCCCAGCTCCTGCCAGATTCCTAAGCAGCCATCTCCTAGAGAGCTTTGGGTCTCTCTGGTCCTTGAGCACCTTTGAGCCCCGTCACATCTTTTGCTTTCTTTCTCTTGGGTTTCATGAAAACAAACTCGGGGGGGGGGGGACGACCAAAAAAACCAACCAAACAAACAAAATCCCAAACCAAAAACCCTTCCAAATGTCCAGATCCATTCTGCCTCTCTTCTCTGTAGTTACACTTCTTATTTTACCCTGAAACGGAATTTAGTTCTAATGAATTTTTTATAGCCTGTTATTAGGAGACTATTAGCTGTGTGTTTGTGCCAAAAAGTAGGTGTACTGGTTCAGAGCAGATAAGCTGCAAAAACACCCCCTTAAAAAAAAGCCTGGGGAGAAGCTACTTTGGTGTTGCTCACTGGAAAAGGAGCAGTTCTTCAGCTCTGGTTTGGGAAGGAGGATCAAGGAAGTTGAGTTTATCTCGAGCGAGATGGGTTTGAAATGGAAATGTTTGTGCTTGCAGTACCTTGTCTGGGGAAAGCGATGAGAAACTTCTGCGAAGCTGGTAGGTGTGGAAAAAGGATCCTGCTGGGGTATTGCCTGGGTGAGGCTGCTGCTGGGTGGAAGAGGTTGGATTAGCCATAATTTGCCCAGGTATTCTTTCTTCCTGGTGTAGCTGCTGCTTGAACCACGGCTGCTGTGTGCGTTGGCTGTGTTCCTGCTACTGCTGCATTGCACCCTGTCCTGGTGAGTGTGGGAAGCTGAAAGTCTTGCTTGAACTTGCTTTTCAACAGACGAGTTTCTAGCTCTGCTCTTGGGAAGGTGGTGTGATAGCAGGGGATTTCTTCACAAGCATATCCTCATAACGTCCCAACTTGGGTGTGCGTTTCCCCAGGCGTATGGCCAGGATAGCGATCAGTAACTGGATTTTCAATTCCTGCCCCTTGAGGGCTGTAAGCCTGTTCCTGGGTAGCAGAGGTTGATCGCAGTGGCGAGCGCATCATCCCCAAATCCCCGCCAAAGCTACCACCTTAGTGCCTTCACTGCTCTCTTGGCCGCTGAGCCCTTCTTCTGCAGAAGCGAGGGCATTTGGGCTTCTGTGTCTTCTGCAGTGCCACTGAATCTGTCCAGTGCTTGCAAAGACCCGTTGCTCCGAGGTGAAGTTGGGCCGCCTAACCATAAGCTGGCCAACTTATCTGTGTACCTGGAATTAATTGCAGCAGTCTGCAGCAGCCCTAGGCTTGTCCTAGAAGTTGCTTTAATAAAGGGCAAATGTGTCTTTATGAAAGCGGAGGGACTTTTGTATTTCCCTGGAAACTACTGCCTTCTGCTCCCGTAGCTTCAGCAGTGGTTGGTGTCTGAAGTCTTTCTCCTGCAGTATTGTGAAGCAGTTGATCTGAGTAAGGGTCAACGATAGCTTGTTAGGCTGAAGGCATCAAAACCAAGCAAAGCTACATTCCGTCAAAATGAATGCAACTCATGGAATTCCTGTAGTTCAGACAATGTTCATGCCTTTGATTTTATTTTTTTATTATAAGAAGGTTCCATTTTGTAGCAGAGGTGTATTCGAGTAGCATAAGCCATGCCAAAAATTTATGTATAAATGCAACAGTTTACATTGCAGAAATGGCAGGTTTGTCAAGACTTATTGTGTCCTTGTGGAATTGTTAAGCTGTCAACCTGGGCCTCAATAGCAGGAGGAAAGGGTTGCAAAGCCAGGCTCTCAGAAAGCAGGATAGCATTTAAGTTACTTATACAGCCCAAATTTGACTTGTGTGTGCGCTCCAGCTTCTGATTGCATGGTTTCACAGCTTCTTCTCAGCGTGATGCTGCCGTGCTCATTTTGCACAACAAATGTGTATTTATGGTTGATTTTGGGTGTTTTTTCCCCCCCCTCTTTTTGCTGCTTGAGCCTGTGCTTTACTCGTTGTGCACTTAAACCCTGCCCCACAGACAGAAACCTAAGTTCTCCAGTATGCTTCTCTGTGGCGTTCCTCATAAATGTCTGAGCATCTGCAGTTCGCAGTGCATTTGTTGGAAGGCATCTCTGTATAGATGGAGACCTGAGGCATGCACAGGGTACCCAGCCAATTTTGGGTGCTCTGCTGGGAGTTTGCCAGGACTTCACTCCTCTTAATAATTTGTGACGTCCATGAAATGCAATTCTGGTGCTGAGAACTCAGCCCATGTGCGGACTTGATCATGGGTCTGACCTTGTGCAAGGGTCTGGCAATAAGGGATGTGAAAAGTTTATTTTAAGATGTTTGGTTGGTTTCATAGCAGCTCTAACAGAAGCAAGGCAGGAATCGCTTCTCTCTGGAAGCTTTGATTTGCCTCTCACACGGCAAAATGCCTCTCTCACTTCATCTGGCCTTTGAGCCTTATTTACGACACCTTTTTTTTTTTTTTTTTTTAAACTTAGTGGAAGAAAATTCAGGCAGAACCTTGCTTCAGTGCTGTCATTCAGAGGATGCTTCTGCTGCGTGAAGGAAGTATGCTGTGACAAAATGAAGATTATAATGTCTTTTTTTTTTGGTGTTTTGTGATGTGTGGGGAGAAGAGAAGGCTGTTCTGCCAGGGGCTGGGCTCCTCAGCCCACCACACAGACCTCTGCCACTTGAGTGATCAGCGGATGGTAGCAATGGAACGGTCTTCTCTATGGACCATCGGTGGGGAGGTTAAGATGCTTCGCTGATAGGTTGTGCGGAGAGGATTTGTTGGCTGGCTGGCAGTGGTGACCTGGGGAACTGTGGGCTCTGTCAGTGGCCCGGCAGGCAGGTAATTGCTCCAGCCATAGCCTCTTTCTCCAGCTTGTTCCCAGACCACCTCCAGGTCCTTGCCTTAGTCATCTTTGTTGACCAATCCTGGTCTGAAGCTCTCAGCATCTCATTCCCGTTCTTGGCTGAGCCCTTGTCTGAGCTTCATGTCCCACTCCTCTGCATCAGGTAGACCTGTCCTGCCCAGGGTCCTTCGTTCCTCGCATCTTCTCCTCATCTGACTGACATGAGCAGTGGGTGCAGCTGCCTCTGGTAGCGGTGGCATGCGTTCGTGTCCCTGCTCCCCAGCAGGACACCCTGCGGCAGCGTGCGTCGGTGCCACCCGGCTGTGCTGGCACCCTGGTCCGAGCCGCTGGCGAGAGGGAGCTGCCGCAGCGCTTGGCCTGGGGGCACTGCTGGGTGGTGTGCTGCTCTGCAGTGGTTTAATGATTTTCTCTTTAACCATAATTAACCCGACAGGCAGGGTTTTGATTATTATGTTGTAGAAGAGTTGTGGTGGCAAGATGTCTAATTTTGGGGTGAATCAGCATTAACAATTAAGCAATAAACAAATACCATTTCTTTTACAAGAATAGAGACAGCAGGATGTTTTCCTCTGCCGAAGCAGCCATCAGGCAGTTGGTTATGCTGCAGCTGGGTAAGGTGGGAAGGAGAAAGAATTGCTCACCCGTAGAAAGAAGATAAGCCGTAAGTCTCCACCAGCTGCCAGTGGGAGGGATGCTGAACGAGAGCGGGGCCTTGCTGCCTCCTCTCGCCTCCTGGTCCCGCTGTCTGTGATTACTGACCGCTAGTGCACATACCTGTCACACTGGGGCCCCTGGCTGTTACTAGGGTATTAATTAATTCCCTTCAGGCAGATAAACTCACCTGGGCTGGTGCTAGACCTTCAGCATCCTCCAGTATCTTTCCATAGAGATCCTCTGTCTGAGGAAGGAAGAAGAATTGATGATAAAATAACGATAATTTTTACAACGTTGTTGTGCGCGAGGGGAGTAATTTTGGGTCCTTACTTAACCTTGGCATCTTCCAAGGTATATTCTCTTCCAGTAACTCTCTGCTAGTATTCCTGGTGGTGCAGGTGCTTGCCCTGTAGAAACGCTGTGTTGATGAATTTGTCAAACTCTGGCTTGACCAGAAGGCAAGGGGGCCTGATCGCTCCCGTGCTCGTGGCTTGTTGGACAAGCGCTGAGGTTTCGAGCTCTGCTGAGCCGACGCTGCCCATCCTGCAGCTGGGGGCTCCCACCACCCCGCACGGGCTCTGTGCACATCTGGAAGGAGCCGGGCTGCCAGAGGTGCTCCTGAGCAGGCAATCTCACTGTCCTGCTGTGGTGAGGGGCACATGCCCCCTCGATCCTCTTACCAGAGGTGCTGGTGAGTATTTCTGAGCGTCGTGCCCTGTTAGTGGGAGGGAGCGGGCGACAGCTCCCTCGGCCCCAGCCTGGCCATTGTGCTTTCTCTCCCAGCTCTGCGGCTGCCACGGCAGAAGCGGCACGCCTCTGATGGCGTCTCTGGGTGCATTTTTCAGTCTCATCTACAGGCAGGCTTGGGCAGGGACGGGGGAGCCAGAGGTGGATTGTTGTACATTTAAAAGTGACGTCCCTGAAGAAGTGCTGCGTGGCTGGACGACGGGTGTGCAGGGCTTGCTTGACCGCCTGCGCTCCTCTGCATCCCTTTTCTCTCCTGTTTGCATCGCTTCTCCAACTTAAACGTGCCCTTACTGCAGGCCACAAAGCCTGGTGTGAGTACAGCCTGCAGCGAGGGGATCTTGCTGCTCTGCTGAGCTCGCTGGCTGGGGATTTCCTAGCCTGGCATGTAAACGTGGCTCAGACCATTACTCATCCAGCCTTCCTGTGCTGCATTACAGCTGTCCTGTGGTCTGCCTCTCCAAATTTCCTTGCCGGAGGGTGGCTTGCTCTAATTGCTTGCTGTGATGGCTGATCCCTCGCTGGGTGAGGTGCCTCTCAAAGGTGCAGCTACGCTGACGTACGCTGCTGGCCGGGAGAAGCGAAGAACGTTATTTTTCAGTCTAGCAGCCAGCTCTTTCTGTTTTCCTCCCCTTTGACCTAACCCTCAAGTGTCATTTTAGTTTCATTATTTCTCACCCGCCAAGAACCTGCACCAGCTGACACTGGTGGGACCTCAGCGCTTGCGGTAAGGCATTGCATGCCGGTGTCTCTTTGCACCGAGCAGCACCCCTCTTTTTTTTTCTATCTTCCTCCTTTCTTGCTTTTTACCTCTCTTTTTTTTTTTTTTCCTATCTTCCTCCCTTTCCTCATCACACAAACTTTGTAAAGCCTAAGCTTACCTTTTTCCCACTGCTTTCCCTCCCCTGCCGTGGTGTGCTCGGGTGGTTCAAGCTGGCAGTAATTTGGGATATCAGCATATTAGGACCTCTCCTTAAGCTGTGAGCACTTGGGTTCCGTGCTGAGGGCGGAAAGCTGAGCTGCTGGACTCGGGGGTGAAGCATATGCCAGGCCATGCACATACACTGGAAACTTGCCCAGGGCAGGATAATTATGGGAGGCGGCATTTTTCGAGCGGACCGTGTGCTCTCACTTGCTAAACAGTCTTGTGATTAATATCTTATTTAAGAGGATTTTAGGACATGTGCTGCCTTTACACTGAGTTTCTTTTAGAAGTAGGGGAGAGGTTAGAAAAATAAAATCTGTAAAGGCTCTTTTGTGTTTCCAGCAAGGGTCATCAGATAAGTGCAGTGCATCACTGCTCCGTTGCATCAGTGTAGGCGGTGGGTTTTGCTATTAATGGTTTAGTGGGAGAGTGATCCGCAAGAGGGGCTTTGCACATGCGTTTATGCAGGCTGCATTGCTGAGATCTCCTCAGGGACCCAGAACTCGAGTGCTGAGGGTGAGTTCTTCTGCCCTGATCTCGGCATTACCAGCTCTCCCTGACCCTGGCTCCTGGTGTCAGACTCTGGTGAGTTCTGCAGCCAGCAGGTCTTCACCGGAAGATTTTGCCTTCAAAATAAGGCTCTGTGTGCTGTTTTACTCGAGCACAGGTTGTGTTTAAAGGCGTTGGCAGCTCGGTTGTTGGTCTTACCCGTGACACCCTTGCCTGTGGTGTGGGCGCAGCAGCATCTGCAGGCTCTGGGCGTTTCCGTGTCACTGCTGACTTGCTGTGTGGTCCCAGCTGGCGGTTGTAGTCCCCAGTCCGGTGGTTTCTGATCGGTCTGATGTGGCTGTCTAACATCTTCCCCTTAATTTCTTTCCTAGGCTAGAGAGCGCGATTAAAAGGGAGATGGGAGCATGAAGAATTGCGTGCAGAGCACGGATGTGCTCCCCGTGGTGGCATCTCCTACAGATCTTACCTGGCAATCTGCTGCTGCCTGGAAGGGTTTGACAGGAACCGCTGTGGATAGTGAAGGAACCTGGAGATGAAGGTGATGACCGTGGCTCTTCCTCTTCCTTTCCTTGCCCCTCTTTTCTCTTTCACATGCCTGCAGCAAGAGCACGGCTGCTGTTGGCGTGATGAGGCCACATACATTCAGAGGCACTGCTGTTTACACTGGGGCTGTCTCGTGTTGCATGCGAAGTTGGGAGGACGGTGAAGAAAATGGGAAGGGTTCTCTGTCATTCCCCTTGCAACTATCCTATATTTCTCTTTTAAAGCAAAATAAAACATTTATTCTGCTTCTTGTGGAAGCCCTTGTAGATGCTGGTATGTATTGGTTATGCTCCAGAGTTACATGTCTAAGATCCAGTGATTATTCTGACTTGCATAAAATTAATATAAGATGTGTGCTGGGGCTCATTTCGGTTACGACTTTCCCCAGAAACCCTCTGGGGATATTGCCGGTGGTGCTAGATTAGAGTAATTAGCTGGCTGCTTTCACAGCTGACCTCTGCTGAACATGCCTGAAATGCTTTCGTTGTTGGTGCCACTACTTTTCCTTTCTGTCACTCTTCCCCGCCGGCATCCTGCCCCTTATCGCAGCGCTGCCAGCCTTCGGCAGCTGCCTCCTGGCATGACTAGCTAGACCAAAAGATCTGTATCACCTACTGAATATTTCTAGAGCTCTGTGCTTCAGCTTTGGGCCTGATTAGTCCAATAATTGCGTGAATGCTGCTAGCCTTTGGCATACAATTAGTGTACACCATAAGGTTTTGATCATGCAAAGCAAGACTCTTGGGCAGCCTGAGCCATTGCTGTGACTGGGGAAGGTGGTAATGCTGGCACCCCCCCTTTTCTCTTGCGCGTGGAAAAGCTAACTTGGTAGGGGGCATTTTTAGAGGTGACTGCAAATACAGGTATTGGGTTTATGCCTGTTTTCACATGTGAAGAAGGTTTGGGAGGACCTCATTGTATAGCTGCTGCTTTAAATTCTTAACTGGCTGGCATCAAGAGTGCCCGATGTTGCTCCCCACTTCCTCCTCTGCTGGAAACATGCTAATCTCCTCTCCGCCGCTTAAAACCTGAATCTTTAATATGGAAAATACACCACGTTTCTTCCTTTCTGGCTGGGGAACACTTCTCCCTCCCAGCGTTGTATTACCTTTAGCATTGCAAACTGAAACGCTTGGGCTGGGGTGGTGGAGCTCCAGCAGCCTGCCTACCTGGGGGCCGCTGGATTTCCATCCCCAAAGAGGGCAGAGAGCAGCCAAAATTTTCAGGGCTGTCAAGACGGAGCGGTCTGGGGCCTGGGGAGCATTGGCAGGAGCGACAATGCACTGCTGGAGGTAGGTGAATGGAAAAGAAAGAGCGTGGCACATTGCCTTGGGCAGCTTTGGCAGCTGCTCTTTTCAGGGGGAAAGAAGGAAACTAAGCTGGAGACAGCTTGGCTTCTGGTTAGATGGGTGTCGTGGTTTAACCCCAGCCAGCAACTAAACCCCACGCAGCCGCTTGCTCACACCCCCCTCCAGTGGGATGGGGCAGAGAATCAGGAGGGCACAGGTAAGAAAACTCATGGGTTGAGGTAAAAACAGTTTAACAATTGAAATAAAACAAAGTAGAACAATAATAATAACAATGATAACAACAACAATAATAGAATATACAAAACAGGCGGTGCACAATGCAACTGCTCACCACCTGCCGACTGACACCCAGCCCGTCCCGAGCTGCAAGAGCCCCCACCTTCCCAGACCACCCCTCCTAGTTTATATACTGACCATGACGTCACATGGTGTGGAATACCCCATTGGCCAGCTGGGTCAACCACCCCAGCTGTGCTCGCCCCCCCGCCAGCTTCCCGTGCACTTGGCGGAGCATGGGAGGCTGAAAAGTCCCAGCAACAACTAAAACATCAATGGGCCATCAACGCTCCTCTCATACCAAACCCAACACACACACCTTCCAGCTACTAGAAGGAAAGTTAACTCTGTCCCAGCTGAAACCAGGACAGTGGGATTTGGGTATAGAATAGAGAATCAAAAAAGCCAGTCAGCCATGGAGCTCCGCCCCTGTAAAACTTCCTTTTTTTTTTTGTGGAAACAAGGGGGTTTTTAGTTTTTTTTTCTGCCTTGTTCCTCTGTGGAAATTCTCTGCTCGCCGGACAAAGATGTGTCTTGGGGTGTGACCTCAGGTGGGCTGGTGAGATAGCAGGATCTCGTGTAGACATGGGAGTCGTCCTCTCTCGGGAGGCGGGGGAGCACGGGGCAGCTCTGTGTGCACGTGCAAAGTACACATACACAGCAGGGACCGGTACTGTTATTTTGGCCTTGGTTGGATACCAGTCTTCGGGACAGCTGAAACCCAAGGCCAAGCCAACCTCTCAAGCGCAGGTTCACTTTTAGTGCAGAGGTATTTCTTTTCTTAACGTGCTTTGGTAACACTGAACTGAAGAGTTACCTTCCATTTGTGCCAGGACAAAATCTTTAGCCCCTTTTGAAGCGCTCAGAAGCCTTCCTGTTGAACAGCCAAACCCAACCCCCTGTTACTAAATACGGTTTCGGACTAGGCAGCCTGGTTAGGCCTGGCTTGTAATATGCAAAGGCTGCTGGGGGAGTTGAATGTTTGAAAACCCGCAAAGTGATATATTTGGTCTGTAATATCTGTATCTCTCAGTCTGACCGAGCCTCT